>NW_018128114.1:669843-683846 GCF_001952655.1 Monopterus albus | reverse complement strand
GTCATCATGGGCTAATGAAAGGTGCTGTTCAGAAAATTTACAGTAGATCTCAGTGTGTTTTTTCCCCACACAGGCAGATGGCTGCATCCATTTGCCTGCGAATGACTGCTCTCAGGTAGAAGCAGACCACTTTACGAGTTTCCTGGATACAGACTAGGTTTTCTTTTCAAAACCTCTTTTTGCTCTGGAGTAGTTACTGTTATGTACAGTCACAGCATAGTGCTGATGGCTAGCATTTTATTGCTGACTAGCATTCAGGGCATTTATTGTTCCGTCATGTCAGATGCCAGCAGTCTGGCTATCCTAATGTACTTGATTACATCAAATCCCCTGCAGCTTTCTTAGTTGGCTTTTCAGTAAAAATTGAACTTAAAAATCATGTTTTGGGTCACATTGAAGCATAAATAAATAATAGCATACCATAGGTGCACTGAGAGCCAAAGATGACCAAAAATCAAAGGATGCAAAAGGTGGACAGCATGGATCAGGGTCCAAGATGTAGACAAAAGGTGGACAGCATGGACTCAGGGTCCAAGATGTAGACAAAAGGTGGACAGCATGGACTCAGGGTCCAAGATGTAGACAAAAGGTGGACAGCATGGACTGAGGGTCCAAGATGTAGACAAAAGGTGGACAGCATGGACTCAGGGTCCAAGATATGGACAAAGGGTGGACAGCATGGACTCAGGGTCCAAGATGTAGACTAGAAGCTGTTATCTGTCTTAATGCATTCAGTCAGTTGCCAGTAACGTATTAACACATTTACAGCACATCACGCCTTCACTTCACTTGTTGAATCACACTGTGCATTATCATTTACTGCAGTTTGCCTTCCGCGGGGCTAGTTTAACCTAATGACTGTTTTTGTTGTTTACTGTCATTAAATAGTTAAATGTGAGACACTGTAAAAATGACATGCTGTGAAATTCATTAAACTTTACTGTACACGTTAATACATGCGAATGTTAACTGGTCTTGCCACAATACCAGAATTTGTAACATCAATACAATACCTTGAAAAATATCATTATTCAGTACCACAGGGAAAAACTAACATCAAATTGAGGACGATACACAACAGTTTACTAGGCCATCTTGTTTAATGCTTCGGTGATACTTAGGTAGGTGCCACCACCAACCTCTCCAGAGGTCAGAGCGCTCGCTGCTTGTTGTACTTGTACTGAATTTTACACCATGGGAGTGAGGATATTTTGGCCGGTCCTCACTTTCTCAGAACCTCTCAAACGGCTGTTTGAAGGTAAAGACTTGGTTTTAGCAGGACAGGATCTCGTCTCTGCTTTTTGCAGATGACGTTGTCCTGTTGGCTCCATCAAACCAGGACCTCCAGCGTGCACTGGGGCGGTTTGCAGCCGAGTGTGAAGCGGCTGGGATGAGAATCAGCACCTCCAAGTCCGAGGCCATGGATCTCAGTCAGAAAACAGTGGCTTGTTCCCTTCAGGTTGGTGGAGAGTTCCTGCCTCAAGTGGAGGAGTTTAAGTATCTCGGGGTCTTGTTCACGAGTGAGGGTATCCCATTTTGACTTTGGGACTTCCAGCCTGTACTTGGCACAGATGTTTCTGTACATTATGCCAGCCACTTGGTTATGGCGTTCCATGTATGCCCTGCCTGCTAGCATCTTGCACCCCGTTGTTATGTGCTGGATTGTCTCAGGGGCATCTTTGCACAGCCTGCACCTGGGGTCCTGTCTGGTATGGTAGACCCCGGCCTTTATTGATCTTGTACTTAGAGCCTGTTCTTGTGCTGCCATGATTAGTGTCTCTGTGCTGTCTTTCAGTCCAGCTTTGTCCAGCCACTGGTAGGATTTTTCCATATCAGCCACTTCTTCTATTTGACGGTGGTACATACCGTGCAGAGGTTTGTCCTTCCCTTGTTCCTCTGGTTTCTGCTGCCTGAGGTATTGGACTGTATTTTATATAGCGCTTTCTCACAGTGTGTTGCACTGGCCAAAGCGCTTTTACAGAGATGATACACCATTCACCCATTCACACACAACATTCACACACTGATGACGACAAGCTGCCATGCACCGGCGCTAGTCAAGCCACCAGGAGCAATTCGGGGTTCAGTGTCTTGCTCAGGGACACTTAGACATGCGGGGAGACCGGGAGTCGAACCACCAACTTGCTGGTCAGGAGACAACTGCCCTACCTCATGAGCCACAGCCACCCTTAATTAATTTTAGGTTAGGAATTTAACTGTGATGGTTGAGGTTAAGTGTGGTGAGTGAGTTATGTGAATGCTCACAGGATGGGTGGTATGTGTCTAGTGTGGTAGTTGTAGTGCAGAAAGGGCTTATACTGTCTCAATCTCAGCTACCGCCGCTGTCTAGCCTGTTTTGGGTGAAAAGTAGGCCGAGTGGGTAAGTCCTCCCTGACAGTACAGAGCCTCTCCATCATCAGGACCCTAACTATGCCTCTTCGTGGCAACCCACATCACCTGGGTACCTTACGGCTCCAGGCTAAATAGCTAGGGATCTTGGAGGAGCTTGGCCCCCAGAGGTGAGGTGTGCAGGCCCACTGGTGTGTGGACAAGCCCTGGTAAGCAAGCCCCATCTATGGGTTAAATAGACAGCAACCATGCTGTAACCGGTGAGTGATCTGTACACTCGGCTTAGGGGGGACATGGAAGTCCCCAAAGGTAGAATTGGTATGTATCGAAAAAATATATATTTTTGACAACACAAGTGATAATAATACTTAATAATAATAATACTTGTTTACACACACGTCTGTTTGGCTTGACGGCTCGCCATACACAACAGCAATTTGTTTTTGACATCTTATCCACCTCCACCCACTAAAGCTGTAATTGACACCATAATTTGCTCGGGGTATGGCTTTGAGCCAGAGAAGCTTTTAATGTACAACTCGTCAGTGAGGCCTTAAGGAAACAGCAGTTAACTAACACTAGTTTTATGTCAGTTCTCCCAGGTGACAGCCCTAATGGTTTGACCTTCCCTCCTGAATTCACTACTAGCTTGATAACTAAACCCTGCAGTGCCAAATAGCGCTGGGTATTGAACTGCAATATTTTTATGGCTCTAATTATTTCATTACTATCAAATATTGAAAAATGCCTTTCTACGTTTTATTTATTGATGTTAATGTTAACAGAACTTAAGGTTGTGCTAAATAGGTTTACTTTTTATGACATGAAACTGCTTTGAGTGCACAATAAATGACTTTATAAAACTGGTATAAAAAAGAGTATTGTTTAAGAACTGGTATCAAAGTCGAGCTATTGTATTGAAAATGTTGGAATGATACTCAGCCCTAGTGCCAAAACACATTTAGCTCAATTTCAAATTAAAAGAATGAGAACAGGTTTCACTCTATTGCACAGGCTATTTAAGGGACAGTTTGTTTCTCAGTGCATTGAAGGATATATGTTAAGCCATTCACATTCACCAAGAACTGGAAATCTGTGACTGGTTAGGGAGGTGAGTCCCACTCAAGACCTTAGAATGAGAGCGGTGATTTACACCCATAATTAAACTTGATTTAATATGTAGTATCCACAGCTCCAAAGTAGCCATTTTGGAAGTGATGTTTTATTCTGAGGGTCTGAGAATATTCATAATTAAAACATTAGATTAGATTTGGGGCATTGAGGACCAACTGAAGGCTGCCACCTGCAAACTACCCCGATGCATAGACCAGGCTCTGCCGTTACACCTCTGACCTAAAGCAATAAGTTTCAGTTAATGCAAACAAGTCCAAGACCAGTGTTTCCCTCTTATCTGATCCATTTCCAAGGTAACAAAACACAGGAATGTGGGGAGAACTTCCCTTATCTCCACATGGGAATGTGAAATGTGCTGTAAAACCTGGCTTGAGATTCACTCTCTCTTTTGGACAAAGAAATGCCTTTAGATTTGATCTGATTTATTCTTTCAAGCATGTAAAAACAGTTGATATGACAACACACATAATTTTACACATAATCTAATATCAATGTGCTTATACCTAGTACATGCTTGAATGGAGTAGGAAGAAGTCAGACTTATCCAGTCCTACCCCATGACATCATCTTATCATCATTGGTTTGCAAGCAGTAAATGATTCACTTTATACTAAAAAAAGATCATGTTAACATTCTTACACCACACAAGTAATATACTAAAGAATTATTACATAGTGTTAACATTCATACACCACACCCACAATGTTCCATCTGGTTAATCATTGAGCCTGTTCTTACATATATCTTGATTGACACATACCTTTATATTTATGTTTAAACTCATTATTATTCCATAGTTTTACCCCACTTATGGAAATACAAAATCTTTTTTTGGTTGTCCGTATAGCATGAATTTTTAAATTTAACTGACCCCTTAAATTGTATCCCCCTTCCCTTTCATTAAATAGTTTTGGAAATGTGAAGCTTTGTTAACCAAGAGTTGTGTGAAATATCAATAAGAAGGTTGAAAATGTTTGAGTCAAGCTAATGAATGGACATACCTAACCAGTCACTGCAAAGACTTCTTCCTTCAAGTTCTTATAACAGCAGAAATGATTCCAAACCTGAAGTTACAGTAATGTGAACCAAAATGTATAAGTGGAGGTGATACATGAGTGTTCCATGAAAACTAATACATGCACCATCACCAGAGACTGTTAATCCTGACATCCTAGGCCCCAGCACTGCTCAAACCAATTTACATAAGAAACTGTTCTTTTGATTTCTTTATTTTAATGACTGTGTATTGACAACTGATTGCTTTTGTCTTTTATTCTCAGTGTTAAAGTCTTTATAGAGTTAAATACTCTAAGTGTATTTCAGAATCAGAATCAGAATCAGCTTTATTGGCCAGGTGTGTCGGACACATGAGGAATTTGACTCTGGTACATCAGCTCTCAATGTGCATGGACATATCCCCATGCAAGGGGCAAGTAAACAGTAAACCAACATAAGGCTGTGTAATATAACAAAGCAGTATTAACAGCCATTTAAATGTGTTATTCCATCCAAATCTGGCGACAACAGATTTGTCTAACCTATAGTATGCGACAGTTATTTTTCCTCTCCGTACTTGTGATTAAACCCCAGAATTTAGATCTAGAATCCAGCTCAATTTTAACCAGAATAACCCTCTTTCACCATCATTAACAATAGATGGTTTGGTCAGTCATTCATTCAAAGCTTTCACAAATGTACCATGTGAATCGCCTCTTTCCTCCCAATCATTTTCCCTGTGTAAATACATTTATTTAGCTTATAACTGGCTTCGATATGTCATCTTTGGGTCTCTCATATTTCCAGTAAAGGGTCACTGAACTGGGTGAATTCACTGCTTTCAGACTTACTGACTTATTTACTCCAACTAATTGTTTAATGGAACTATAACCATCTTGTACCCTAATCTAATGAGGTATTTGAATATTCATTTTCAAGTGTAGTTATTTCCACTACAAATAGAATTTCCATGACGGAGTCACATTTCATGAAGTTTCTCAAGTGGAAAACAAAAGAGCTGGAAGGCTGTTGACCCAGAGGGGATTCTGGATACGTGACTCGGGAGTACGACTTTTACATTGAAGCAAAAAATCTCAACTCCTCCCGTGAGATCTTAGTGACACCACCACCCTGTCTCTTCTACTTTCTTAGTTAGGAAATATCCCTGCACTGAGCTCATAAAAATTACAGCGCTTCAAAGTGAGACACATGGGCTGCAGTCACTGTACAGACAGCTGGCTGCAAGGAATTCAACATAAAATGTTAAAGAGTTGATAGGAATCATTTCAGTCCAGGAATGGTAAATGAGATCATGGCTATCCAAACCATCAGGAGTAATTTCATGTATGGTAGGTCATAATTATAAGTAGGAGTGTAACAATGAATTGTGGAAAAATATATTGTGCCTGTCACAATCTGATAAAACAAAAACTGAGTCCATGGCAATTTACCTCCTGTTTGTTGTACAGTTACATTACATGTTTATTATTTCATTTAAGTGAAGATTTTTAATGCAACATTAAGAGTTGCTAACATCACCGAACGGCGTAAACAACCTTGACAGCCCCATAACTCATTTGATTGACAAATAATAATTTGGTGCCAAAGGAGGGCGGGACACCAGTGTAAATAAATGGTGTTTGAGCAGGTTTACTGAGCCAAGTTCTGTTTAAAATAAATTAAAAAATAAAATGGTTTATGGCTGTCATTTAGTCTGACCACAAAAAAGTGGAAAGCCGTGTTTGCACACTGGACGGACGCTCACCAACGCCAGCCGACCATCAGCTTGGTGTGTCACAGCCCTTAATCTAATAAACCTTCTTGTATTTTGTAAAATACTTTGCAAATGCAATTATGCCTGAAGTTACTGAAAAGCACAGACACAAGAGCAAAGATATAATACAATCTGCAAAAGGGGCAGTCCCTTAAATAGCAGCAGCTTAGGTTTCAAGTGTAAGTGCACCAAACAGAAGTAGCAGGGCATTAAAGACAAAATGTCAGGACAAGATCAGAGGAGCCAAGATGCACACATGGCTTTCATGCTACTATGGATTGACTCAATTTAAATAGTACATTGTTATTACAATGTTTTCTGTTAATTCCTGTTAGGTGAGGCCACATCAGTCAATACTGCGTCCCCCCTCCTTTCTATCAGGCTTCTATAGAAGACAGAAAGCAGACAGTGGTTGGAGAAGGTTGGAGGCTGTGACCTACCATTTCACAGTGGGAGGTCACAGCAGAACCGTCTAGAAGACTTGACACCAGACAGGAAGTAGCGTTAGCAAAGTGAGAAGTATCAAAGCTCCTTAGAGGTTTGATCCCATTATGTGATAACTGAATTTCATTTTGAGCTGCTCGTCTCCTAAATTTGAATATGGATGTTTTACCCTCCACATCACCCCCTGATTTCACTTTCAAAACTGTCGCACCGTGCTTTGTCCACGGGGACAGAGAGGGCAGCTAACCCGGCGGTACCTCCAGGCTGGTCAGGGCCAACCCACACACTAGTTAACTATACGTTATCGGTGGCATCTGAGGATATTTATATGACTTAACGTTAGTAAACCTACGTGACTCCGTATGAAGCCATTGGAGGCTCCACCCTTGAACACATGGTTTCATAGCTGCTGCTAGAGGCCACTACCATTCACTAGCTACAGTCTCACGTTACGTTAAATATTACAGACGTGTTGTGGGGAGGATTGTTTTGTCTGTGTATCTCGGTCGGTGAACATGCCGACTACTCATCTACGTTGGTCACTGAAATCAGATTTATGTCGGATGCTTTAAAACGTTGGCGAGTAACGTTACATCCGCTTCTTACATGCGTCATGTGAACGCCCGCTGTCCCACCTCATCATGAGACCAGTTAATAACCACACAACAGACAAACACTTCAAACCTACTTGTCGTTGGCTGTCTCGCTGCCGACCCCATCGCCCTTCGGCTGCTCGTCCGGCTCCACGACACCTTCGGGTTTCACGCAGTACAAGCGGGAAGGGACGATGCGGGGTGTCGGGCGGTGAGCAGCGGCATGGAGGGCCCTCAGATGAGTAGACACGGCTCTGGCATCAACGGAGGTGGTGCCGAAGGACCAGTGGCGGGTCGGTACCCAGGTCTTCTGTCTAGAACCGGACAAAGGATGCTTAAGCGTGGTTTCAAACAACACCTTCAGCACTGTCGGAAACCTAAAATGTAACATCTCAGTCCTGTCAGGCAGATTGAGAGAAGGTGGTGGTTCCAACTGTATCTTCGTTAAGAGACAATACAACGCCGAGTGTCAGGGAGACGATGACTCACTGGACGTTAGACATTCAATAATAAAGGAATATGCTCACGCCCCCTTCGCTCCCATTGGTGGAGCTGGAGGGACGTTGGGCCTACTTATAATTCACACGTTATGATACTTTTAGCTATGCAGCTTCTACATAACTTATTCACATTCAGACATATTTCTGATATGTTTTCCACTTCCGGTTACTCATTCATTCCATATCTAAGTGGTTGTTGCTAATCATTTTGGAGTGACTACATTTTTCCCATAGTTTAGTCTGTCGGGCAGAGCTTAAGGGAAGTTTTGGGGGGGCATTCGTATGCGCCACGAAGGTAAAACCCTGACAGACTAAACTCGGGTCATACAGTCACCACTATTCAAGCAACTCCCAACGTCTTCTAGTGCCTTCAAGCGTCACTTTCAGAAGTTGCCACGAATACACAGCTGCAAGATGTGGAAGTCAGCAAGCTGGATGCTGCTCCTCTTCGTCTGGGTTTGGGCCACAGCAGATGAGCTGGACGGCGAGGTCAAGATTGAAGTTTTGTTTAAGCCCGAGCAGTGCACTCCAAAGAGCAAACGAGGAGATCTGCTGAACGTTCATTACGATGGGTTCCTCGCCAAAGACGGTTCCCAGTTCTACTGCAGGTTGGCTGTTGGAGAAGACAAATAGCTGCAGCTGATAAGATAGATATTCTCTTCACAAGCTAACTGATGTTTTGGAAGTCATGCAAATTTCACCCAGACACTTTATTACTGTGTTATTATGCAGAGTCCAGTTGTCTCGAGTGATAACGGGTTTATCGTTGAATGCTATATGCTGAGGTCTGTTTGTATGTGTTGTAAAATTATAAAGCTTTTTATTTTAATGTGACATGTGTACACTTTATGATTAAATAGTTAGGTTCTCCTGAATATTAGGAATTGTAATTAATCCTTTTAAGGCCTATGTCAGCAGAGTATCCACAATGAAAGTCTGTCATGTATTCTCAGACTAGTCTCAGATGAATCTTAGGTGCCGTGCAAGTCCCATTGATATGAAAACTGAGTGACTAATAGGGTCTTGTGTCATTCTGTTTCAGTCGATCAGACAAAGCTGGGCACCCCCAGTGGTTTGTGCTGGGTGTAGGACAAATCATCAAGGGCCTTGATATTGGGATGATGGATATGTGTCCTGGAGAAAAACGAAAAATAACTGTTCCACCCGCCCTGGCATTTGGAGTAAAAGGCAAAGGTAGGCTAACTGCAAAATAGGGTTGTGTCTCTTACTAGAGCAGACAATATATGTTATATATGTTGTTACACATCCAAAGAGTGGCTACAGGCCCCTGAACCTTACATTCTTAGTACTGTACTACTAGCACGTGTGGTCACAGGAACATCAAGCTGTGTGCAGATGGTCTTGTAACCTTTACCTTGACCTTGCTTGGCAGTTACTTTCTTCCATATCTCCTCAGACAGTTCTCGTCAGTATATTCAGTGTGGCACAGAGCACCTTTCTCTATTGAAATAGGTTGAACCATTGATTGTAAGATTGAAGACACCTGTGATACTAAATGGAGACAATTGTTAATTTGAAATATCACTACAGACCACCTATTTATCAACACCTCTCAGGAGCACCAGTCATTTTGTTCAGGCCATTTTAGAAGATCTTTGTAGAAAGACAAACCAAAGACATGCAGGCAATGCATGACAAAAAGCATGGTGTACTGGAACCGACACTTTTGGCCTCATCTGTATGATTATGGCATTATAACTGCATGTGGTCTTAAAATGTGGATGTTCTCTTTTCTTCCTTCAATTCAAATAGATCCAGTGCCGCCCAATGCTACCGTAATCTTTGAGGTGGAGGTCTACACTGTGTCTAAGGGACCACGCACCATGGAGGCTTTCGGACAGATGGACCTTGATAAAGACAAAAGTCTCACAAAGGCCGAGGTAACTATAGTTTACAAGCGGTTAATTTTCATAAAAGTAGTGGCGACAGAAAAAGACAGAAGGGGCTTATCTTGCGAATACCTGGCCACTGATTTGTTCTGTTGTTTCATTATAAATAAAAACGAAATTTTTGCTATGACAGAAATCAGCCAGCTTCCCCAAAACATCTATAAAGATATATATTATTATTACCCTGATGTGTTCTAAAAATAAATTAAAAATACAAGATCGGTTTGAACCACAAAAACATTTATTTTACAAAGATGAACACTGAATTGAACAGAGAACGAGAGATGTGAATCCAGCTTAGGTCGAGCAGCAGATAGTTCCAGCTCGCCTCTTTTTGTCTTCCTGCCCCTGCTCTTCTTGACCTGAGGGAGGCCTGCAGCATCAGTCTGCAGCATCAGTCTGCAGCATCAGCCTGCACGTCTACCATCATACCTGCAGCCTGCGGTGTGCAGGGGAGGCGCTCTCTCCGCTGCATGTGGGGCATCACCAGTAACTCCCCCACCTCTTCCATGAAGAGCCTCCTCCTGTATGGTCTCTGCTCCTTCCAGGATGGCTCTATTGATGTCCACACCCTAACCCCAAAACATAAAACAAGACAATATGAATAAAGTATTCTTTCTCATAATACACATATTTTGTATAAAAAAAAATTGAAAAAAAAATCTGCATATATTTTAGACAAGACAATAAGAGTAAGAATTAAAAAATGTGTGCATAACATATGCGTAATGGCACCTACCTTATCAAGGTTGTACACTCCTCCTTTGCATCTGTTAGTCCTCGATGATGCGCGGTTTTCTCTTCTGTCGGTCGCTCACGCACATTCTTACCCGGCAGCAGGACGTAGGACACCAGGGCCTGGGTCCTTGTAAAGGCAAAAACTGATGAATATATGGCTCTCCCTCTTGTTTGGAGCCGGTGAGGGGGGAGCTCAGCCTTGTTGCGCCAAATTGTGAGCCAGGTTCCTCTTGAGCAGCTTCCCTGCCAGTTCACACGAAGTGGAAAAATTATCGCAGGTTATGACGTTCCCTTTGAGTCCTTCCGTCATCTCCAAGACGACCCTCACCCCCTGGTTCACTTCAGGATTGCCATCTACCTTCCCTGTGTATATCTACAGTCTCCATGCGTATGAGGTTTTGGTGTCACAGGCTGGCCAAATTTCTGTGCCATATTTGACTGGCTTTAGAGGCATGTACTGTCAGAGGCACTGGCCTCTGAAGGGGACCAGCTGCTCACTGACGCAGACGTCTTTGTCCAGGCTGAAGAGCATCGGCAGTCTGTGCGCCCACTTGTCCCAGACGGAAGAGCATCGGCTGTCTGTTCGTCCACTGGTCCGTCTTTGTCCAGGCTGAAGAGCATCGGCGGTCTGTGCGCCCACTTATCCCAGACTTGTCGAAAGGCAGACAGCTTGTCTTCGCGGCGTCTGGGTCGGGTTAGTTTATCATTAAACCACAGAGCCCTGGTGATTTGATGGAACCTGTTATTGGACACTGTCGCCCGGAAAACGCTCCGTCCAGACTTTTCGCTCCACAGGCTGAGGGTCGATTCGTGCTTCGTCCTGTAAACTCTCGACAAAATAACAGTCCCACGTAAGCCTACAGTTCCTGTAGGTCCAAATCTCGCCAGTCTGCCATCGGCCATATCCAATGCAGATTGGTCAAGGAAACAATATCTTGCAGGATGTCGTCCGTCAATAGCAGAGAAAAGCTGGATGCCGGGTCCCTGATGCGTGCAACAGCATAGCTCGTCGGTCCCGGGACCAGCCCTGTGACGGTTGGGACGTAACGAAGTGTATCCGAGTTAGTGGAAGACCAAAGTATTTTACCTTTTTTTTTAAGCCCACCCTTGGTCGTCTACTTTTCGCCGTCATCTTCATCATTCATCAGACCTTTCACCGAGCTGGTCCGATCCAACTTCTGAGTCCTCCCCGGTGTCAGTCTCAGTGTCATCCTCGCTCTCAGGGCGCATTATTACTTCCAGAGCTTCCACTGTGCTATAACGTTTGCCATCTCTTGGGTTCTCGCTTTTCATCTTGAATTAGCTATAACGCAGAATGTGGCTTTCTAAGAGAAAGACTTATGAAGTCGGGCGCGCACATGCACCTGCACATGCAGCATCAATTCAACATCAAAAGTGACAGACACATCATTTTATTATCAAGACACCCTTGCAGAAAACAGTAAAGATGATCCTTAATTTGAGGCCAGGGTTTGAAAATGGTCTGACGTCGCCATCTGCTGGCCAACTATAAAAACTGCAAGTTGACAGCCTCTGCTCGAAGATCAAGCACAGAACAGAAATGATGTCTTAAAGCCAGATTTAGTTGTTTTTTTTTTATCAAGATGACATGGTTAAGTAATGTTTTGCAAGGTATGCTTATTTGCTTTTATCATAGGGGATGGCTGAGCAGGTCATTGCCACTCTCTTGTGTCTATATTAGTATGGCATAATACCTGGGGGCCAGTTGGGTGGCAACTGATGATTTGATGTGGCAACCCCTAACAGGAGCAGCCAAAAGAAGAAGAAGAAGAAGTAGAAATGATAAGTTACGGGTACAACAGGAGCTTGTTATGTCAGAGCAGTGTTGTAAAAGTGAAATGCACGTCTGTTAATTGTTCTATATATGTTTCTCCTTTTCCAGGTAAAACAATATTTGAAACTGGAGTATGAAAAAGGAGGGAAACCACGTGATGATCCTTTCTATGAGAAGATGATAGGTGATATATTCCACAAGAATGACCAAGACAGAGATGGACTGATCAGTGCGAAGGAATATAATGTTTTTAAACACGATGAGCTCTAGTGTCAGAAATCGTTGATCCTGGTCAATTCTTAGTTTAAATACTTTGAATAATTAGAAAGAAATCATGGATAGCTAAAGGGAAGCTCCACCCTAAGATAAGATTAATACCAAGTATTAAACTATGCAAGTAAGAACATCTGCAGCACCTGTGAAATCATTTATTTTTGTGCAAACACCACTAAATTTTTGCATTTGAAATGTTTTATTCTTGTCTTTTTGTAAACATTCCTTCTATTTGCAGCACAATACACAAACCGCAATTTGCCCAATCTTGTAGAATCAGTGGCTTGGAAACTAGTTTGACTGTCGTGAGAACTGAGACAGATTTACGTAAGCAGAAATAAGAATAAACCACTCAAAATAATCCACCTCCTTGTCAATGTTCTACCCGTTAATCTACAGTGAACTAACATATAAGTAATGAAATGTGGCTGTGATGGAGCTGTTAATGTAATAATTAATGATGGTAAGGTGTTGTGGTTTGTCGGCATGTTTACAAGTTTTGCGACATCTTTTTTTTGGGGTCAAAATCACGACGGTCTTTGTATGTTCCATGTACTGTAATTCAGGTTTTTCACCTTGGATTCATGGGCTTTTTGCTGAGGAAAATGGTAAATGGACTGTATTTATATAGCACATTGTTCCACAGTGTGTTGCACTGGCCAAAGTGCTTTACAGGAGATGATACACCATTCACCCATTCACACAACAATGACCACAAAAAAGACATTTTACACGTGCAGTTCACTTCCAGTTTAGGTGGATGTAACTGACAAACGTGATAATATGCTTCTTAGTGTTATGTTATTTTTCTATGATTTTCTGACCTTAAATGAGGTTGACTGTCACATGTGACAGGCCCATTCGGATGCGAATGGTTTCAGTGTATGTTCATTAATAAATGCATTTTATTTTGTCATCTTCAGGTCTGTTACTGTAGCAGTTTCCCTCCACTGTGCTGATTGCACATACGTAAGTGTGCCACTAAAGGGTGCACACGTTGCTCTGCCAATAAGATAAAGCTGTGTATTTGAACGAGATATACAGTAAGTTACCCTGTAGGGGTCAGACAGAGGTTTGTGGGATGGACTCATGCCTGTCCTGAACTGGAGGTACCACTTAAATACACACAAAACGCTTTAAGAGTAGTTTTGCTATTAAAATGATCTACTAATCTATCTTTACATCCTAGGATCTTTGAGTAGCAAACAAATCAAGGCCAGGTTTTTCTCTCATTCCAAGTTGAAAGCACATTAAATGGGTGGATTATTATTAATTCCTTGGCGATAAAATATTGAAAAGGATAGAATGGACTCGACCTGAGTTGCCTCACAGCAAGAAGGTTCTGAGTTCAAGCCTTTCTGTGTGGAGCTGGCATGTTCTCCCTGTACCCGTGTGTGCTTCCTCCCACAGTCCAAAGACGTGCGGCTTAGGTTGATTGATGACTCTAAATTGCCCGTGAGTGTGTGTGGTTGTTCATCTACATGTCAGCCCTGTGAA
>NW_018128114.1:658946-669769 GCF_001952655.1 Monopterus albus | reverse complement strand
AAGTAGTAATGGTGGATGGATGGACATACAGTATTGTTTGGTTGGCCACTTAAGCTGGACACATTCTTTGTAATGAAAAACATTATAGCTTTATTGTTGTTTATCTGTTTGTAGTAATTCACTTGATAATATAGATTTCACTTAAAATGTTATGTTTTTAGTTGGTTTTGTCAGAGAGACTGGAAAGAAATTCAGATATATAAAAACATTTAACAAACAGCTGTATAATGTGCTTTATACAGTATTGGCAGTTTATTATGTACAAGCTAAAAGTAATTTATACTGAAATTATTTTTATAAGTAATGAATAATAATAATAATCTTACTAAATCTCAGTCTGTATACAATAAAATCCAGTACAGGTCAACAGCAGTACATTCAACATCTTCCAAAATCACTACACAGTTGAATCAACAGCTTGTACAACTGAACATCAGCTTCAAGAAGGATTTAACGCAGGCCTGTTGGACTAGACTGCATTCGTTTTATAGAGGTGTACCTAATAAGATGACAACTGAGTAGATGTAGTATACACACAGCATATACTTCAAACCGTTTTTGCACATGACAAAATAGTTTGTCAGCTGGGGATCTTGATCCTGACTGAAGGCAACCTGATCGCTGCTGCCTTCACCGCTGCTGTCATGTCAAGACCAAGCGGCGCCCTGAGGTACAACATTTATGTGAACCAATGGTTATTTAAGCAGTGCACATAAATCTGACCAGAACAGTTTCATTTGGTATCTCTTGACTTTCCACTGAAATGCTGTCTGAAAGCTTATTCAGAGTTGACTTACTTTGGCTCGTAGAAGACACCCACATTTGGAGGCAGTATCCCTATCCCTTCTCTCAAGCGTTCGATACCATTCCTGGTTTTAAAAGAAAGTTTGTCTCAGTCTCAGCCTGACTTCCACATTAAATCACACCATAAAATGTACTCACATACACACACACACCATGCAATCATCACTCCATTATCAGTACAGAATTTGGCTGGAGGACAGAGCAGTCGTAGTCCTGTTGTCTCCGTGATAATGGTCAAAGCCTTTTGGATGTATGTGTTGCTTGCAACTCCTCCAGACAGCACCTAGGACAAAGCAGTTACTGGTGAAAGCTTGTAGTCTCACAGTGCTCTATGATTTACAGAAGTCTGGACTTATTCTACTCTTTTCTTATACAAAACCTAGGAAAGACCAAAATCAACAATGCAACTGGTTCTTTGAATACTTTCTAACATCCCTGCTCTGTCTGTGGCACTCAGCCCAAAGTTCTTGTGTTCCTTCTGTGGACATAAATCTTCACAAAAATGGGTCTCAATATCATTTTGAGAAAAGGCTCAATAATTTCCTGAAGCAGCTACACACAGTAGTTTTTAGTAAATGCTACTTAAACAGGAGGAAATAATGCATTTGTTGGGGAGGATTTTCAGATGTAATGTTTTTAAATTAGCTGGGATTGGCTCCAGCCCCCCCCCACCCTCTTCAGGATAAGTGGTATAGATAATGGATGGATTGATGTTTCAAATTGTTTTATTTATCCAGTGTCTAGCCAAGAAAGTCCCTTGAGGTTTAAAATCCCCTTTTCCAAAGGCACCCTAGCCAAGACAGCAGCATAAAAAAGGCCACACAAGGACAAAAATACACAACAATAAAACAAACAATGCATAAAACGTACAAAGGCTAAGAACAAACTGACTATACAACAGTTTGAAAACCAAAAACTAGAACCATTAAGAACAAAGACAGAAAAGGAATCATTCACCAGTGAGTTTACAATAGTTTAAAATGTGGTCAATGATACCAGGTTTGTGATTTTGTTCTGCAAACTACTCCAGATGGATGAAGCTAAAACTTTCTCTCCATCCTCTGTACGAACTCTCGAGACGGACAGCAAATATGTGTCTTGTTACAATATGACTGCAACAAGAGTTCAGTGAAATAAGTTTGCATACAGTAGGTGTGCAGCTGATCTAAACTAGCTTTGTAAATAAAAATACACCAATAACCCAACAGTCCCATTGGAAGAGATGGCCAGCCAACTCTGGAGCTCAGGACACAGTGATGGGTTAATGATTATGATGCTTGTGGTCACTATTGTTGCATTGTTCTAAAAGGTCAACGCAACTTATTTTTTAAATAATTAAATAAAATACAAAGTGTGATGTATGTAAGGAATGCACTCACCAAGGTGGGACTGCTTAATGGCAGCAAGCCATTTGCCTGACAGAACAAGATGGCACGATGTGTGCGCTTCGCAAGATGAGCGGCAACAGTGTGCTGTGTGGCAGCTGCAATGTCATTCACACATGACAGCAGTGTCCCCTGTTCAATACCTACAGGGGGAGGCTGAGGTCAGCAAAGGTTTACAGCAGCATCTCATTTATCTAACCCATCAATCTCTGTCAACTGCTTACTGAAGAAACCAGCAATAAAAGGAGGTGAGAACTACTTGAAATGCACATAAACCTGTCAAGTACCTTGCATATTTGCAGTGACAAAATGCACAAGGTAACTTAGTTGAAAACCACTGGCTACAAGGATTATGGCGGTGATTCTGAAGACCTTGTGTGTGCTCATACCTTCCTCTGCCTCCTTTTTCATTATTGTCCTTGTAACTTCATTCCGTAGTCCAGCGAAAGAAAAGCAACAGTCATAAATTTGCCCCATAGGTGTCGTGAAAGAGACTTTCATCCTGTCACCATCCTTTGCCAGAAGCTCTATGGCTTGTCCTCCGCTCAGTGTGGAGCACTGTGGGTGTTTTATGAGGGACAAACGCCTTGCCACCTGTGAATCCACACACAAAAACAGTATTCACAGTGCTCATGATCACAATTCTAGTACAGTGTCCAGCAACAACAGCCAAATAGTAGCTCGAGGGTCTCACTTTATCCAGTGTTTCCCCTGGAGCTTCATCCAGACTGTGACCCAGAAGCAGAAAGTCATCCACTCCTCGAGCCACAGCAAGAAGCGAGTGACCACCAGAAATGAGCAAAACCAGGAAGGGGAAGGCAACAGGATGAAACATTCTAACAGTCAAGGCGTGGGCCTCCATGTGGTGGATGGGGATGAATGGCTTCTTGTGCTGCCTCACAAACCACTGACTGAACCCAAGACCTACACCCAAGCTCAGAGCCAAGCCTGGTTTCACCGTGGTGGCCACAGCCGAGAGCTGACTTGGCTCCACACCACTTCTTTCCAAAGCCTCATGTACCACACGCTCTATGTTTTCTCTGTGGAGGTGTTGTGCCACATTGGGGATGATGCCTCCGGTCCTGCAGTAAGGGAAGCATATATGTGACTCAGCATCCACACAATAATTGGAAAACCAATATAGGCTGATTTTATTTAGAATAAACCTACAACTTTGCCCCTAAAATCTATTTTCATAATGTGTTGAAGCCTCTACATGCCAGTAGTCCCACTGCTGAGACCTTCTCAGGACTGTTTTATCCAACCAAACAGGCCTATTCAGTTTTACTATCATGTCAAAAACCATCAAGGCAAACACCACTGGCCAAGATGGAAACAGCTAATGTTGCAACTGCGAATCCATTTTTAATGAAAAAGAATGACTGAAACAAATAACATGAGCAGCTGGATGAAGCGGCGGTTTGGCTATGTGAGATTAGAAAATATGCTTGTGTGCACTATAGATACATAAAGTTAGATACCAGACTGAAACATGGCGCCCATTCTGTGCAACCTGGCGCATTTATCCAGGTCCTTGGTGCCAGAAGCCCAGAAAAGCTTTTTTTGTATGTATATGTAATATATATTCTACATATACATACAAATACATGTGCATTATAGCCAGAATATACATTTGCTTTGCTATAACAGATTACGGTATGTGGTTTATGTCACAGTAGGCACAAATAAAGGAGCTTCACCCATATATGTATTGTGAATTTAACTATGGTATCTGTCATATGAAAAAACCACCAACCAGAAAACATATAGGCAAAACTGATGTTGGAGCAATACAGCGTTAAATGTTTTAGAAAAAAAATGAAGAGATGCCATGTTCAGTAGTTTTTCAAAAAGGTAACAGCTGATGAATTAGCTGCTTATAAACACATGTAATGAACCACAAACTGGAGAGCAATATGTTTATTTGTCAAACTATTGCTGTTACATGCAGAAATATGTCCCACTGACTCGCTAATGCTAGTGTGACTTTTTTTCAGTGAGTACATAGCCATCAACTAGTTGCTTCAGCTCTACAGTTAATTACTAGATGAGCTCCACCCAGCTTCCACCTAATCAGGTTGCTTTTCGTCTTGTGAAAAACAAAGTGTTAACATCTGTATTTACAAGTTTCAAAATGTTTCATTTTTTGTGAAATTGTCATAAATCAATAAATTCAATGATATGTTTATTACTGAGGTCCTAGTTAAAGGTGGTGTACTGGACAAGGTTACATTCAGAGGTGCAACACAACACAACAACAAACAGATTGATCACCTTTATGTGAAGATATTCCATAAAATGAAGAAACTGTGGTGAGTTCCAAAGAGCCTGCACTTTTGCCTAGAGGAGATTTTCTGAATCTTTTTAACAATGGGAATAAATATTGAGTTTACATACAAACATTCTTACAGTGTGTGGATGCTCTTGTGTGGATCAGCATCCACACAAATAACGACCTTGATAAATGAATCCAGCTCTGTCCTACCTGAGATGTACTTCTTTCTGTGAATGTAGTGACTCCCCCAGTATTGCACCAGTCTCATCCAGCACAGCAGCTCCAGTGTCATCACAGCTTGTCTCAATGCCTAAAAGCAGTCTGGAGCACAAGGCTTTGCTAAATGAAAGGGAGCAGCCAAATGTGGGTCTAAACTTTAGCAGCTGCTGCAAAATCTGTACATTTGAAGGGAACATGGTCATCAGCCTTATGTCAGACACCATAAGTTACAATCAATTCAGCTCCCAATGACCATTAAACTAATAGAATAACAAACACACATCCCAGCAGCACCACATTAAGTTTCAGAGGAATAAACTGGTAACAGAAAATAAGAAGAACAGCCCTTTAGTTCACCAACGCCATCGTGGTGCGTCACCCATAAATAATTCCGTGCACCGCAAGTTCTTGACATAAGATTAAGTACAGATAGTTCGCTAAAGGAGACTCAAAAAAAGGACTGGAAAACAACTTAACATTATACCCGTCAACCCTGTACGTATAATCCCGAATCATCATTTGACGAATCTTCTCTAAAAATTAAATAGGTCCAAACATTTGAAGCTTTGTTTTAGGGGACATTTTAGTGTGCTGCACATAAAAGCAAGCTAACTAAGTGTCCCTGAACGGCCGTGGGTGAACGGAAGGTACTTTCTTCAAAGCTCTGCTTTAGAAAAGAAAAAAAAAAGGGTAAAGTTGTGTTTTGTGTCATTTCGATATTAAAATACAGCCGCTATGTTTCTGTATCTTTGCGGCGCCGTTTTAGAATTTAAAATTGGACTTTTTAGCGGGCTGTGCTTCCTTCATGGGCACCAGAAATGGTCTGACAAAAACGTACAACTCGGGAACAAAGTAGTGTATTGTTTGCCAAGCTGGTGGAGTTGACGGGACATTTAACAACCAACGTTTTGTAAAGGCAGTATATTTGGTATAACATGCATAACGTTACTGACACACCTTTCACGCCATCAACAACCAGCACAGTTTAAAGCTTTCTTGTGGTATTTCCGACCAAAAACACTATGGGTGAAAGTTACTCTGTACCATATCAACCAAAGCATCATGTTCACTTGTACATGGTTTTATTTGGGATTCTTTTCAGTCGCAGCTGACCGAGCTAGCAAAAAGTTGCTAATGCTATCAACACACAAAACGTCACCCACTGTCAAAGTGTATAGACAAGGGTTGAAACAAACTGCAAAGTAAAAAGTCCAGCGACATTTTGCAAAGTTTTGAGTAACTTTAATAAGAAGACACGTTTTTCGGCAAGACCTTCGTCGGGGTTGGAAAGAGGCACACAATCAAGAGTCCTGTAAAAATTAAAAAACAAGCAATCACATACAAATTCATACATGTCGGCCACTAAAAACATGCACATAAGTGAGTTAGATACGTGGTCATAGGCCAATAATATTTAAGGGTCAAATTGATAAAGGAGCATCAGGTGTGTCTATTAATTGACACAGGTGACACCACATCTGATTAATGTATAAAACTCAGGGTAGAGTCAGCTGTCCTGGCAGGCACCCAGCAGTCCAACCACAAAATATCATGGAACTTCTGTCCACCATTCCTGAATAGGGGTTGGCTGACATTGTGCGAGAGTACACCAGTCTGTCACAGGGCTGACATGTAGACAGACAACCACACTCCTGCCAGTCAACCTAAGCTGCATGTCTTTGGACTGTGGGAGGAAGCTGGAGTACCTGGAGAGAACCCAGAACCTTTTTGCTGTGAGGCAACAGCACTAACCACTGCTCCACTGTGCCACCCACACCATGGACTTGTCAGAGTATATCATTGTTCTGTAGTAGGTTTCTCTGTCCTTGCATTAACAGTTTGAATCTGAATTGTAAACTGAAACAGTCGTGTGATTCTTTGAGAAACCAGAGGCCTCGTTTGTCATTGATCATGTGACAGTTGGGGAAAAGACAAGTTTCAAAGCGAGGCTTCATTTTTAAATCCCCCCCACTCGATACAAGCTTTGAAGCTTCGGTGTCATAGGTAACTTCACTTTTTGTTGTGTGGCTTTAACAGACCCTGACCAAGGCTTCATGCTGAAACACACTGGTCTTCTTAAGTTGCTCAAAACACTGCAAGCGATGCTGGGATTTTCCCTTTCCAGTGCTATCACCATTAACTAACATTAGATAGCTTGTATCTGACTTACATTTTAATACATGTTTTAGATGTTTTTGTCTGATTTTCAATCAGTAGCAGTCATCACACATGGCAGTGATAACATTGCATATTACACTTTATTCACTGTAAACAACCACCAATGACGTTATCCAGCATTTGCTTTTTAAATTGGCTTTTAACAAGCATGTTATGTTGATTTTCTGAAGGAGACATGGAAAACCCAGCTTGTATTTTGGAGGAACTGAAGCAGTTTGTTGTGCATGATGCCCTACCAACAGTGTATTACATCCCAGATTTTATATCAGAGGATGAGGAGTCTTACCTTCTGCAGGAGGTCTATAAGTCTCCCAAAACTAAATGGACTCAGCTGTCAGGCCGACGGCTTCAGAACTGGGGAGGGTTACCACATCCCAAAGGCATGCTGGCAGAAAAAATTCCTGACTGGCTCCAGGCATACTGTGAGAAAATTTCTTCTCTAGGTGCATTCAGTGGGAAGATGGCCAATCATGTGCTGGTGAATGAGTATAAACAAGGAGAAGGGATTATGCCTCATGAAGACGGCCCTCTATACCACCCTACTGTCACCACCATCAGCCTGGGCTCTCACACCCTTCTTGACTTTTACACACCCATCAGCAGCCTGGAGGACGCTGTCCCACAGACGGAGGAGAACCGCTACCTGTTCTCCCTGCTGGTGAGGCCGCGCAGTCTTCTGATCCTGCAGGATGACATGTACCAGCGCCTTCTTCATGGCATCCAGGCATGTGCCCAGGACACGCTGACAGACAAGGTGGTGAACCTGTCTGCTGCCGGGGCTGTGTCAGGAGAGAAACTGACACGCGACACCAGAGTGTCACTGACTATACGACATGTGCCCAAAGTCCTGAAAACAAAGCTTATACTGGGAAGAAAATGAAAAAGATTGCATGTTGACCTGATATTTTGTTGTGGTACTGTTTATTGTTTTTTCCTTTTACACCATGAAGCATAATATCAGTGGGTGTCTCCTCCTCTGTACCTCTTCTTGTTGTATTTGTAACCCACCAAATGTTTAGTATTTTCAGCTGATAAATGATTGAAAATCGTCAGAACTGGAATTAGGTTTTGTTGGCTGATTATAAAGAGCACTACATACATAAAATTGACGTGATGCTATGATTGGTTGTGCCTGGTGTATGCGTTGTTTACATTATGGCTTTACTTCCCAAAAGAGCACAAGTGATCTATCAGAATGGCCAAGAAGATTATTAGTTGTTAGCTTTGCACAAATATATCAGTATGGGCATATGTTATAAAAAGGCCTAATGTGTATAATTCAAGAAAAGTGCTGTAGCTAGTTTTTACACTGTAAAAGGTATTGGTCAGCTCATAGCATCATCACATCCCTTAATGACAATGTAAAGGGGTACTCCACCTATTTAATACATGAAATTCAGTTTAGTAGCACCAAGGAGTACCACTTAAGCAATGAAAACAGTTGAGAAATAAAGTTGTATTATGGGAAATGTAAGGCCTGGTGTTTTTGGAACTTGGCCAGTACTAAGAACTAAAATTGGATATTTGAGTCTCTGCTCTGTTAGTGTTGACCACTCTTCAGATTTGTTGCTTATGAAACTGATTAAACTTTACCCTTTAAAGTTGTTTGTTAAATTAAATATTGGGAAATATATCACTATCAGAGGTTTTTAAACATGTCAATACCATTATCTTTGGTATTAATTGGGCTCTACTGTAAATGTCATTTGCACATTAAATGTGTCTGACACATGGTGTTTTTTTTTTCTTGTCTGGTTTGTGTCCATGTAATGCAAATGTTTTGTTTGATGCATTTAAATTTTTTTGGTACAAGTTAAGAGAAAAAAATATGTTCACTTTCAATCAAAGAACCTTGTACTAAACCTTGATCAAATAGCAGTCACACGTGAAGTAGGTCAGTTATTAAACAGAGCTGTTCCTTTTGGAATTACACCTGATTTGTTCATGTTGTCAGTGATGAGACCACAAAGTCCGATTGGGCTTGGGCTGTGTCTCTACCGAAAGGCTCTGTCATCATGTGCTCTGCCCTGCAAATGCACTAACTTTGTTTTGCTTTGGTGTAAAATCATATGTTGCAGGCTGACACCAAAACAATGGAGCCACAGAGGAAACGCTGGAAAGGGTCGGAGTGCGACACTGACTCCTGGGTTGCTTATCCTGTACTGTCTGATGAGCAGTCGCAAGATGTCGAGCTGATAGAGGCGTTTGCTGCACCAGTTCTCAACAAAAAAGAGACCTCTCGACTTGTCAGGGAGCTGAACATCCTTTACCCACTGAACGGCCTGCAGCACATCAAGAGGGTGCGGGCTTGCAAGGAGAAGGGGAGCCCCCACCCTCTGGAAGTCCTGGTGTGCCTTATTGGCGATGCACCAGACATGAAGGTGACCAGCATCGACTCTCTGCTGCCCCCAGATGGAGTCAGGCATGATGGATTAGGTGAGCCTTTTGTGGTTAAGGTCCCTGCACGACCTCCCTTGACTCGAACTCAGTTTGAGCTGGCGAGCAAACACTGGCCCACCTCCTTTCATGAGGACAAACAGGTGACAGTTGCCCTGAGAGGAGAGCTCTTCAGCCCACCCCAGAAAGCTACAATGCACATGCACATGATGACTGCTTTAACTGCTGCCAAAGCTGGAAAGAAGATGGGGATGGAGGCAGTTGGGGCTGTAGTGGTCAACCCAGCAACAGAGAGAATCATCGCAGTGGGCCATGACTGCCGAGGTGACAATCCCCTTCATCACGCAGTCATGGTCTGCATTGACCTTGTGGCTCGGAGCCAGGGTGGTGGATGTTATTCCTTCGACAGATACCCTGCTTGCCGATGGATTTCACCAGGCTCAGATACCTTTCCAAATGTGCCTGATGCAGAGGCAAGCTTTCAGCCGTACATATGCACTGGCTATGACCTTTATGTAACCCGAGAACCCTGTGTAATGTGTGCCATGGCGCTGGTCCACTCCCGGATTGGCCGTGTGTTCTATGGGACCACTTCTGCTGATGGGGCTTTAGGGACCAAGTTCAAAATCCACACACAGAAAGATCTGAACCACCACTTTGAGGTTTACAGAGGAATCTTGAGCGAGCAGTGTCTGGATCTTAATATGTTAATGGCTACATCAAAAATGAATGTGTGAGCAGTGGGCCTGGAGCTGAACAGTTCTCAGGTCTAGTTACCACATGTTTAACTAGTGTTTTACAAAAGCATTTTGTTAGACCGCATTTACTTTAAATAAAGCTTTTAATCTTAGCGATTGTTGTATTGACAGTGTACAACCTTTAGCAAGGTTCCCTCCATGCTGCTAACGTTCCTGTAGGTGGGGCTGTTTGGCCATTACCCTAAAATTCTTTGATTTACAGGAAGGAATAATGAGAAAGTCAGTGACAGTGAAGCCTAATGCAACATTCAACACCTACACTGTAGATATTTTCTTGTGAATTCTGCAAGAGTCAGGAGGAAGAGCCCATCTGTGTACATAGCTCCAAATGTGGCCAGATTTTGTAGAGCTTTTACAGTACCAGCCAAAGGTTTGGACTGTCATTCAGTGTTTTCCTTTGTTTTTATTATTTTCTAAAGACATCAAAACTGTAAAGTAGCACATGTATTTATTAAGTCAACAAAACAATGTTTTGAATGTTAGATTC
Source organism: Monopterus albus (assembly GCF_001952655.1). NCBI lineage: Eukaryota > Metazoa > Chordata > Actinopteri > Synbranchiformes > Synbranchidae > Monopterus > Monopterus albus. The sequence continues at coordinate 659,266 of NW_018128114.1, read as the reverse complement.
ATCAAAGTAGCCACTTTTGGCTTTTTCCCAGCCAGCTTCATTTATTTCTTGAAGGCGCTCCACATTTGCTTAGGGCTCATTCTGATGTCTAAATTATCCCAGACCATCTCAGCTGGATTGTGGAGGCCAGGCTGTCTGATGCAGAACTCCACCACTCCCCTTCCTGGTCAAACAGTCCTCACAACCTGAAGGTGCCAGTGTTTTGGGTCATTGTCCTGTTGGTTAGTGGTCCCATTAGCTGTAAACTTGATGGGACACAATGTAGCCATGTTGGTTAAGTGTGTTTTGAACTCTGGATACCTGGTCAGCAGTTACGAGTT
>NW_018128114.1:631432-658847 GCF_001952655.1 Monopterus albus | reverse complement strand
AGGCATTCCCAGGCCAGCCGAGAGACATAGTCCCTCCAGCGTGTCCTGGGTCTTCCCCGGGGCCTCCTCCTGGTGGGACATGCCTGGAACACCTCCTTAGGAAGGCGCCCAGGAGGCATCCGAAACAGATGCCCGAGCCACCTCAGCTGGCTCAGTTATGATTTTAGGTGGGATTTTTACACATCGAGTGTGTCATATTTTTATGGACACACTATGCATCACCTGGCAAGAGATGTCAGGTTTGTATTCAAACTGCGTTTTACACAAATGAAGGCATTTTAAAACATAGTTAAGGACCAATGATTGTTTTCAAGCTTATATGTATTAGACCCTCGTAACGTCTTGTAATACTCCAGGTACATTCACTGGCCACTTTATTAAATACACCTGTACAATTGTATGCACTTCAATGCAACACTTCCACCTTAACATCTGTTTATGAAGCTCAGAATGTATCAAGTTAATGCGTCGAGATCATAGTTAAAGCTGGTGTTGTACTGGACTACAATATATTTAGAGTTGTTCCTAATATTCTGACCCTCCCGTGTATGTAGCTGGGGACAACAAAAAGAGACACCTCTGAATTATTTTAGTTTGCCTTTTAGGCAAGGGCTCATTACATTTTCATTAAGAACCATGTAATACACACCAGTGAGAGATGGAACAATCATTTTAATAAGATTAAGAACAAGAACTATCAAGTGTACTATGAGCTACAGGCAAACAAAGCAAATCTAACTGCCTTGTTGATAGAAAGTCAATCTACAGAGAGCAGCTAGTTAATTGTAATTTTATCACAAAGACACTTTAGGCCTCTCTTGGTAAACACTAAGCCTGACAATTGTTTGTCTCACTTCTACATACAGGACCTTTTTTAAACATACAGAACGTAACATTCACAAAACTGTACAATGAAAAACACTACCCCATTTTCATTGAATTACAAATTAGAAATGATTCACATACCAATGAACCCTTGCAAATAATTATGATTCCACTGTTCACTCAGCATGAACACATGGGACACCCATCACAAAATGAGTGTACTAATAAACAGCAAGCCACAGGCTCCTACCCTTAGAAAGTAAACAACTGGGGCGTTTTTTGTGGCTAGAAACAAACTTGTACATACAATTTGTTACCATGTATATTGAGGACAAAAAAAGCCTCACTGATGCCTGGGCCAGCCCAGGCCTAGGCTAACCAAAAAGACAATTAAATATTCACAAGTTAGTAATGCATATGGCATCCCGTCATCTACAAACCTACTTGTTTTTCTTTTAACATTTCTTCCTAAACCTGTTATCTCAATGATGACAGTCGCGTTTACACACTGTATGATTTAGTACACACATCGGCAGTACACTACACAGGAATTGACTTGTTGTTACGAAGCACAAAATTTAGAAAAACTTAATACTTGTTAATGCCAAAAATTCTCACTCCATGTAGTTGTGGCAGCTTTGGGATCAGGACACTCAAGAGTGAGGCAGTGTTAATGACAAAGTGTGCTGTGTCATACTTTGTGTAGAAACTTGCCAGGAAGTATCTGTAGAGCAGAACAGGTAGATTAATATACAAACAAACAACAAAAGTGTGAAGATTTCCCTGTCCAGGGATTGTATGAACTGCAGAATTTCAGTTTCCACGTCTATTCCAAAACATCATCTTTAGACTTGAGGATGAAATTCTTTTCTAGTCGGTGTGAAAGACCTAGTGTTGATAAAACTACTGAATGTTATTTTAATGTTTAAATTATCCTTTGGTTTAAAGACAGAATCTTGTTTAATACATACAGAATGATTGGAGAGATGGTGAAGAACTTTCTAGATGAAGTGAACTGCACACCGTAGTCGAGCTGTTCCCAGTGGGTAAGAAGTCTGGCTTTTCCTTGGTCAGGGGTCTCAAAAGGAGTTCCTTTCACTGCATGCATAAAGACATACATTCCCTGTAGAGACAAACACTTCATCAACAGTGCAGTAATTAACTGTGGAAAGTACAAGACCCCGGCAGACTGATTACATGCAGTGGTCTTTGTGTTTTCTTCTTCAAAATGAGGTTATAGTTGGAGCATTTTGTCACAACTAATTTAATTTTGGACCATTTGGTTTAAGTATTTTGTCTGTGACTATGTGTCCTCTGACAATTTAGAGTTTAAAAACCACCAACTTTGCCGTTGGAGTTTGTGTCTGAATTGCATAATGTTGCAGCACAACAATATTAGATTTAGAAAAATCCAGTAACAACACAGCTCCTGCTTTGTGCACTTGATGAATTCAAGAGCCAAAAAAGTTTAATAAGATGATGCATGTTTATTGAAAACTATCATGGAAATGGCACTCCTTTCTATTTGCATGCTTCTATTTCAAAATTAACATTTACAGAGGGAAAAGTGGTAAAACTAAAATGCTGACATAGCCAAGGCACAATCGGCACACTATGGTTGTATTGTGTGGAAAACAATGTGCTATAGTTGACCTTAGTTGGTACCGTTAATAGCCTTCCATATTGGTTGTGATTCACCATCTTTGTAAACCACTTCAAGCTTGCACTAATGAATTATGTCATACACAGACTTTGTTTCTTTATTTGAGGCTCGATATGTAACAATGCAACATCGGTTTTGTTTACAGACCTTATGTGGAGTGAAGAAATAATGGCTCATGCATCTGCCTGCCACAAAGACTGCCTACTCAAAATAGACCATATCTTAAGCATACACAAGCACAGACAGGCAGAAGATAACAGACTATAGTCTAAACATGCATGCAAGATATGCCTGAAATCTACATCTGCCTTTTTGTTATTCGGAATTTTTATCGAAAACACCCTTAAGTCAAAACAGGCAATGGAGAGCAACTGCACGATTCTTAGCAGCCTTTGCTGGTTTGGCTTGGAAAGCAACAGTGACATGATGAGAATGTGACTTACAAAGTTGTGTATGACATTAGTTAGAGTCCACACCACTGGCACACTGAAGAAGGGTATGCTCAAGAGTACAATGTGAAGAATTCCAACACCAAGTGCATAGGTCAACCAGATCCCTCGACTGTTCATCACCCGAGTGTTTGGGTTCACCTCACTGTGTGCCACACCCACATTCATTCTGGTCTGTGGACAGGGGAAAAAACTATCAATAAAAGTATAAAACTACCTTTGTGTAACATTTATAGGTAACATTTTCCTCTTTCCAATTCACTGTAAGCAGTTACCATTATTTGGATAACTTACTTTTTCAGCTTGGGTGTTTTTTTTATGATGCTTCCAAAGTACCCCTCTAGCACAATGACCCCCCCCCCCCCTCACCCCACCAACTCTAATAGCAAAAAGACACCTTAGCAAATCCACTGAACCTTGCCCTTTGGCACACTTTCAGCTGCCAGACTAGTAGAAGCTTAGGTTGCAGTCGTTCAAGGCGATGATGACCTGAATTTCACATTTGAACCAAGCAGGCCTGATGTATATGCCACCTTTCAGCTAACTTGTATTACTGTATGTACTAGTGTAAATGAGATGGTGCAATCTGAAGACTACTAAGCTAGTTTAATACAAGTTGAGCCAGATGACTGCCTTCTATCATGTAGTGTAACATGAAACTACCAACTACATTTGAGATACATGTACTCATTTTTGTCCATAGTGATTCATGGACAAGTTCATACATGTTGTAAAAGACATATATGATATGATAACAAGAATGTAAATTTGTAGTAATTAAGTATCTGCAACGACAAAATGACTAATAATGCAAAGAATCATCGGATGCTATTTTATGCGGTTGGTGCTAAAACCACTGTCACTGGATTAGACTATTTGCTGGTTAGTGTTCATGGCTACCGCAAACAGCACTTTTAAACATGACAGTTAAAATAACTAGCATTATGTAAACAAGTATTTGAAAACAAACTTGGGGACGTAATATAAGCTATTTCGTAATAACATGGTTTTCTGAGGAGGCGTGTAAACAAGAGACGACCCGTTAAACATGTTTTCGTTTCCAGTACATAGCCTGACCCAATCCACCGCTATTAAAACCAGGTCGATCAGCGTCATTGTGTAACTAAGATACATTAAGTGACGGGAGCATATGTGATCAAATGTGTAACCCAAAATACAGCGTTGCAAACTTACAGGTGGTAGCGAACAGTGGCGATATTTGTACAACCAAAGCGCTAAGGAGAGAAATTGTTTATCCCCTTCTGGAGGAATACGGTTCCAAGCCCAGACCACACGTCATAAACTGAGCCGACCGGAAGTTGATATGGAGGTATTGAATGTCTAATTCTTTGTTAGGCTTAGCCCCTCCCACAACAAGTTCTATGAAGCAGGTAGTTATATTAAGGTTTAGATTACGTTTTTACTTTTATGGTTAACATGTTGGGTGTTTTTTCTGATTTAAGAGTAAAGCTACCTAACCTGATAGTTTTAACTCACGGTAGAATTTTCTCGACTTCTTCCTGAACCCGCCCTAATATCACTTCTAACCAATGAACGTGTAAGGGAAGGGGCGGGACATTGGTCGTTTCCGCCGTGTAGCCCGCGTTGGTTGTTTCTAAAGAGTCAATCGGAGTTAAGGCAGACTGTTGTCCACAGTCTGTGGTCAGGAGAACGTTTCTAAGTCAGTATTCAGTTCTTAGTTATTCAGCTGGCGGTGACTTTAATATCCAGTTTGTAAAATTGGGCTTTTAATTGTAAGCCAAAGCGTCTAAGTGGCTCATATGAGTCGCAGAGAAGTTAGCTAACGTTAGAAGTCAAGGTGCGGTAAAATGTCTTTTAACAAATTTAATGAACGTTAAGGTGTTCACTGACATGTCTCTCTGTTTTATTAACGCAAATTTATTTATCACAAAATTTTCTCTTGTATGAAATGGTATAACTTGAGTGATATGTCTAGCAGTTAATATAAGGTAACGCAGTGTTCTTGTCTTATACAGTGACGTCTTTGTGTGTACCTGTATGGAGACTAATTCAACGTTACTCCTACTAAGTTAATTTCACTTAGAAATGCCTAATCGATCTGTTAAACTGGAAGCTCTTGGTTGAAAATGTCATGTTATTTCTGTGAGTTGACCTGCATTCTGTACTGCCAGTTCATTTGTACCTACTGTATGTGCATTTTGTTGACGTCTCATGCTTATATTCCTGTCCATGCCTCTGTTTTCATCCCCTGCCATGACAGTCCGGTGAAATGGGTTTAACATGTACCACTGGGCACAGAGACACTTTTGAACCCATATCAAAACGGTGACAACAACAGCAACAACAACAACAACAACCTCTTGCAGTGTTAAATTGCTTTTTCGTAACAATGCAATGTGTGTGTGTGTGTGTGTGACTTAGAATACATTTTCCTTCCACTGTATTATTATTTTCTAAATTGAAGTTCTGCTTTATGTAATAGTTTTATAGAGTGACCTCACAAAAAGCATTTTTCATGCCTTGCTCCACCTCATGCCATGCAGTTGTTATGAGTCAACAACAGCAGTACCAAATTCAAACCAAACTTTTCTTCAACAGACACGTGGCGTCATGAAGCAGCTGCCACCAGACACTGTGCGGCTGCTGTCCAGCTCCCAGGTCATTACCTCAGTGGTGAATGTTGTCAAAGAACTGATGGAAAACTCCATGGATGCTGGAGCTTCAAGCATTGACGTTAAACTGGTACAGTGTCTAAATCACACATTTTGGAATAAGAGCTGACATTGAATGATGATGACGTGATATTCACAGAGGAGTGAGACACTAAAATGGTAGTGGACTTATATAGCACTTTTATATGCATTGCAACACACTCAACACACACTATTTGCCCATTCACACCCCCCAAACACAAGGACACTTCTACATGTGGACTGGAGAAGCAGGGAACTGAACCTCCAACATTTGGGCTTCGAGATGACCTACCCTACCTCCTGAGCCACATTAAGTCCTGACGTGTGTTAGTCTGCCCCCAGCACAGCCATTATGATTGGCAGAGAAAAGTTGAGCAACACAAAAAAAACACATGAATTTATGTTTAGAGATCAAATATGAATCGGATCAAGGACCATTTATTGTATGCAAGTATCCCAGATTCTCAAAAATCTCTGATTTGGTTTGTTCACACATCTGTGAAAAGATTAGATTTGAGTCATTTGCGGGGGGGAATTGGATTTGGGTCACTTCAGCAGGTAATGTGAATGTAGTTTTTGATTCCCCCTTCTGCTGCATTGACATTCTACAGAATCTATTACGTTTTGTCGTTGTAGGAGAACTATGGTTTGGATCGGATAGAGGTACGTGACAACGGCTATGGAATCAAAGCTGCAGATACCCCTGTGATGGCTGTGAGACATTTTACTTCAAAGATCTGTAGCCATGAGGACCTGGAACATCTGGAAACATATGGTTTCAGAGGAGAAGCGCTGGGGTCCATCTGTGCTGTGGCCGAGGTAAAAACGTTTCAGCATCTATAGCTAGTATGGGCAGATCAGAAGGAAAAAAGGATAATGTACCATAATTAACAGAGCTTATACACATTGATGTATAAATTATATACTTGTACTGAACTAATAACAAAGCTCATGAAAAAGAAAACCTTTCATGTCATTCATGCATAAATTTCTAATCTTACAGATATGTTGAATCTTTGTCTTGTCACTATATATTTGAAATCAAATGTACACCCTGGCTTATTGCATTCTAAAACCTGGGATGAAGTTTTGTGCTGTTCCCCTTTAGGTGGCTGTCACCACAAAGACAGAGGAGGATGACATCAGCACACAGTATGCACTGAACTTCACAGGGAAGATTGTCTCTCAGAAGCCGTCTCATTTAGGCCAAGGTAAGGCACCAGGCACCACGCATGTAGTGACCAACAAAATGTAGGACTGCTTTTATATAATATAAATGTTTACAAAAGTCTGAGGTAAAGACATTGTGAATGTGATGCTAGCAGACAGAGGTCATGAACGTTTATGAGGTTCAGTAGTGATTTTGGACCATAAACACATTTGACTCGAATCTCTGGCTTTCAACCAATTCAGCTGTAAATCTGACTTATTTTCCGATTCATTTTGGTTTATCTTTGCACCCCCAAAATGCAGGTGTTTGTAACACACACAGACAGGTATTCACCCTCAAAGTATAGGTCATTGGGCTTGACACAATCAAGTTCATTTGCTGATCTTATACAGTTTCTACTTTCATCTTTTGAAAACACAGATAGTATAAGTGCACCTCTTCCATATTGATTGTTATGAAAATATCTTGTAGGAAAAGTAAATTTTCTACCAAAAGATGTGGCACACCTTTTTCTCTTGTGTTTTCTAGGAACAACAGTGAGTGTACTAAAGCTTTTCAAGAATCTTCCAGTGAGAAGGCAGTACTACTCCACTACCAAGAAGTGCAAGGAGGAACTGAAGAAAGTACAGGACCTGCTGATGGCATATGCCATTATAAAACCTGACTTGAGACTCATGCTTGTTCACAATAAGGTCAGTAACTTCTCCTCACTTTTCAGATTTAACCAAGTGAGGACAAAGGTTGTATCAGCTGATGCTACCATGAATGCAAAGTTGTTTCTTATTAAATATAGTAATACTATTGTACCTCTGTGCTGTTCATCTGACCTGTGCCTTCTGCACTAGCTCTCCAGATTATATATACAGTACATTATATGCATGCATGCATGCACTCATCTATATAATCTGTCATGCATATAAGTGATCTAAATCCCTGTTCATACAACATGTATTCCTACACACACAGCAACCGCCAGGTGTCCTCATTAGTCTTCAAATGAATGTGCCAACATCATTGGATCATTAACCTCTTTAGTTTCTGCCAGTATGTCCAATTTATTGTATGGTGTTATGTCTGCGACATCAGTGATGTGTTGCACATCCAAAGCACCGAGCACTTGCTTTGTAAGATTAGTGCCCACAGAGGATATTCATTTACATGTTAAAGGGAAAAAAACTCCTGTTAATGTGTGATTCCGTCATTTTTGGTCCTCAGCATGTTGATGCTTCTTCTCCGCCTCCTCAGCTTACAGTTACAGGGTGGCACAGCTTTCTTTGATGGTAGAGTTTGGTGTTTGCTTCTTCAGAAGCAGCATCCTCTTGAACAAATTGTCCTTTTTTGTCAGTACAAATGTTTGTCAGTGAACCACGAAATCTTTACATGTGATGGGAACTATAAAATATTCATTTAATTTGTGCCGCTTTAAAAACACATGGACTCCACATTTGTAAAGTCCCAGGTAAAAGCTGAACATGGCCAGGTTTGTGAGTCTGTGCTGGCCAGGCTGGAGAAAATCTTAACTCATTCAATTTGAAAAAAGATGTAAAAACCACATCCGTGTAGTGTGTGCCAGTAGATATAAAGGTGTAACTCTGAGTCACTGGACTCTTTTAATTGGTGTGGATGTGATTCTAAGGAATAGTTAGTCTGTATATTAAAAGAGTTGTTTTTGGATGAAAAGAAGATGTTAACATCTGGAGCGCTGCTCTAAATGTTAGTAATCAGTTACATACAGTAGATATCCATCAGACTTTTTAACTAATTATAAAAACATTTGCAGTAGCTTCTATAATGTGATTCAAGCTGAATTGATCGAAATATTAATACCCTCCAAATGTTAGGTAGTTTTACATGATTAATTATCAAATTGAACAATTAGTCAGTTTATTGCTTCAGCTGTTGTATTTGTGACGTATGTAAATCTTTACTGATATTTAACCAACGTACTGTAATGACATTCAGGTGTGACTTTTGGTTTTAAGTATGTATTTGATTACTTTTTATCACCTGCCCTCTTGGGTTGTACAGGGTTACATACCTTTGGTGCCCACAAAAAAACAAGCCAGTTTTTGTATTTTGGTTTGTATCGGTGTGTAATTATTTAGTAGTTAGACATTTCCATCTGTTATACGATTTCCTACTACAACTAAGTGCACACTAACTCTCAGGTGCTCCAGACACAAGTACAGCTGACTATGAACTCTGGTTTGGCTGATTATAATGCCTGACTATGTTGCTGAACGCAGCTGTGCTCTTGTTCCTAGATTCAGTTTTAGGCTACGACAGTTTGTGCACAGAGGTATATAGGTGGTGTGGGTTACATAGAAGCCACACGACCAGCGTATCAATTTCTTAGAAATTATAGACAACGTAGAGGTTGTCAGGAGAGTTGTAAATCCATTTTGCGCAATCAGAACTCAGTTGCCCCCTATCCTTTACCTTTAACTCTGCCATTTGGCTTGTGTCATGTTTCACAGCTTCTTTAAGTGTTTTCAGGAGCGATCCGTTTACTTGTGCCAGGTTGTGTATTTAATAGCTGAGACATGCCCTCAGCTGAGACAGGGTGCATGCTTTTAGGAATGAACACCAAGGCGATTTATTCGCTGGTACACACTAACTACAGACCCGACTTATTTTGTATTAAAAATGACACACACTGTCACAAGAGTCATGTGTGCCGACTTATTTTGTATTAAAAATGACACACACACTATCACAAGAGTCATGTGTGCCATTCATTTATTTATTTATTTATTTATTTATTAGTTTGTTTGGAGGTGTTTTTAACTTTGTCATTTATTTTTATTTGTAGAAATTATTAGGAAATATGACTTAAGTTAGCATTTTCTTAAATGTACCTTGGCATTTTATGTTCAGTGATCAAAGTTGTAATTAAATGTTTGATTTGCATCATTAATTGACTACTTAACTAAAATCACAGAAACAGTCAATAAGTGGATGTAGCATCTTAGGCTTAAAGTTGAAATAATGCCTTTAGAAACACAGGGCTTGTCATGGTTAATTTAAATATATATACATTTTTACTTCTGCTATAACTGCTTAACATCTTTCATGTTCCCAGCCTGCCTCACAGTGTGACACAGACTGACACAGACTGAGGCAGACAGATGTACCTGTGGACCTGGTGGTCCACTTAATACCTTGACAGGTGTTACTACAATGCGATTGGCCTGATGTGGACTTGACATATTGTTCCAGGTGGTGGTTTGGCAGAAGGCCAAGGTGGCCGATCATAGAAGTGCCCTCCTCGCTACACTGGGGCCAAGTGTTGCTGCCAACCTGCTCCCTTGCCACCATCACCAGGAGCAACCAGAGGTTGGTTCAGGGGAAAATGCAGACATGAGAGAAAAGTGGGCAATTCTGTAAGACAAACAAAATACTGTGAGGTTTAAAGAAGAGATGAATTTATGTTCTTTTTTTTTCTAGTAGAAATACAGGTATGTAAAAGCTGTGTTATATCATGGTATGTAGCGCTCATGTTTACAGGTTTGGGATTTGATCATCTATTATTTGACTGTTTTATATGGACCAAGTCACCTTTGAACATTGTAACAAATGATGCACTGAGTGTGAGGAGACTGTATTCAGTGCATTGCACTCTGATGGATGAGTGTCGGTGGCACATAGCACAGCTGAGCTGGCACAGAGCTGCACGTTACCCCTCCCACCTCATGCACTCATTGCTGACTTAACTGTAGCTCCCATGGTACGTTGTTCTTCATTATGGAGACATTATTCTAAAGTGATATCTCTCTTTCAGACTCATTTTCAGTCAAAATTCAAATCAATTTTCGTGATGTGGTGGAACTAATTACATTTTTCTTGTTTCAGGGATGTTCTAAAAGTCACTGCTTGACATTGTGTGACACTGGTGCTAAAAGGAAACGTGAAAACAAGTTTAAAATAAGTTGACTTGCACGATGGTGATGACTCCGTTACGTATTTGGGGGCGGCTGTGGCTCAGGAGGTAGAGCGGGTCGTTTCCTAACCGGAGGATTAGCGGTTCGATTCCCGGCTTGTCCAGTCAACATGTCGAAGTGTCCTTGAGCAAGACACTGAACCCCCAGTTGCTCCTGGTGATGTCACCGGTGTGTGAATGTGTGAGTGTCTGGGGGTGCGACTGGGTGAATGGCCAAATAGTGTGAAAGCGCTTTGAGTGTGCTGTAAAGGATAGAAAGGCGCTATACAAGTATAAGACCATTTATTTGTTTTAGAAAAGTCTAATTTTAACTGTCAGCGCTACATTTTACACCTGGTTAAGATGGATAATTGTTTGCAGAGCAAAGGAGAGCATGCACGCTATACTAGACTGTGAGCTAATAACCTCACCAGGAATGCTTGGTCCCAAGCCAGCAAATTTGGTCAGTTGGTGGCTGGCCAACTCTTTCTTTTGCCCTTTTCTTTTGAGTTCTTTCTTGATGAAGAGCGGGTGATCTTTGTTAGCTAATCTTTGCCGCGCTGATTGTAATTAAAATACTGTCGAGTGGTAACTTTCTGCCTCTAGGTAGATACATGGAGAAGGTAACCGTCTGTTTTATTTTTTTGTTTGGTTTTTATGCCTCTGGTGATAGCTGTGGCAGGAGGCATTATGTTTTGGGGTTGTCTCTCCGTCTGTCTGATTCTTGTGAATGCAATGTCAGGAGCATCTTGAGGGAATTTCTTTAAAATTAGCACAAGTGTCCGCTTGGACTCAGTCATATTAAATTTTGGTGGTCCAATGTCAAGGTCAGTGACTTCACTTCTGTTCCATACCTGTGAATTTGACTGGCTGGTGGAGACGTACAACAGCCAAGCAGTTATTCTAGTTCCAAAATGTAGAGAGGGGAGTGGTAAAATGACTAGCGTAAACGTGGAAATGCAGCTTTACAACTCACCCTTTATTATACTGTGGCAGTGTATGTATGATGCACTGTGACCCAGTCCTGCCCATCTGTTTGGCCACTACCAGAATTAACAGTACACTTCCAGCTGTGCAGCTGTGCTGTCAGTGGACTGGAGTGAACATGTAATGGTGGTAGAGTTTATGTAAAGTTCACATTTCAAACTATAGTTACACAGTTTGTTGCACCAGCCAGCTGCTGAGCATGTCATTTTTAAAATGTTTGCAGAAACATTCCAGCCAAATTGAGTCCTTATTACAACTGTAATTACATAATATAAAATTGTCTTACAGTTTTTTTTTCTAATTAGCAGTGGGACACAGCTTTTGACTCATTTTTGAACATTCGATGTACTGTATAAGATCCACTTTGTTCTTATCTTGTGCTGGATTTTTAATATTGTCATTTTATTTAACTGTATATTTTTGTTTGATTAAGCTTTTTTTAGATGGCTTTTTACCAAAGCCCGGAGCAGATTACTCCTCTACAAGCTCATCTAGTTCTGAAAAAACATTTCTATTTGTCAACAACCGGCCTGTCCACCATAAAGATATCATGAAGGTAGAATCATTTTGGATCAATCAGTACAGCAGACTTTATACAGTGAACACTTTGTATTCAACACCTTCTTCTTTTCTTTTTTATTTCCTTGCACATACTGTCCTGGTACAACTGGGGGATTGATCATCAGTTGTTGCGTCAACACTACATTGCTCAGTATCCGGATGACTCAAGCAGAAATCGTTTTCCCATTCTCATGCTTAAAATCACAGTTTCACCCTCCTCAATTGATGTGAACCTGACACCGGACAAGACCCAGATTCTTCTCCATAACAAGGTAGCTGTGAAATTCAAGCTTAGTTCAGATCAGTTGAATATGTAGTGTATGTGGTAGCCTAAAAGATGAGACTGGAAATTAAACTCTGCGTACCATCTGCCATCTGTTTGACATTTAGGAGGCTGTGCTCACTGCAGTAGAGTCATTGCTTGTTTCACTCTATGGCTGTACTGACCCCCCAGCTGAGAAGGAGCTTGGCCATGAGACATATGCCACGCCATCTAGTCCTTTGCAGACTGATGCTTCACAAGTGGTCAGCGAGCAAAGTGTGGAAAGGGATGAGAGTCTCGCCAATCACAGTGATAATTTCCTTAAAGATGCGCCTAAACACCATGCCACAGCCCTGTCAACGGCAATAAGCACCAATGCTTCACTGGGCCGCCAGATGTCAAACAGCAGCTCTTCTTCTTCTGTAGCAGAGGACTGGATTGTCAACCAGATCCCAGTCCAACTTGAGTCTAACTTTTCTCTTTATGATGATGAAATGGCTCCGAGCTGCACTCGGGCAACAGAAACCGATTCAGCCAGCAAATCCCCAAAGAGATGTAAGGACGATGCAACATCAGTTGCCGACACAAGCAAAGACCAGTTAGCAGCTGAGGACTGGAGCCGGGGGACGGCTCTGATCGACCCATTATCAGGAGAACCCCTGCAGCCCATCAAAATCCATCAACCCTCAAACCACAATCATTCTGACTCCGCTGAGGTCAAGAGTCAGAGCAGTTCAAACAAAAAGCTGCTCAATGCCATAACAGAGAAGCAGGCTACTCTGACAGCTTATGATTTGATCAGCAACCATGCCCTGAGGGCACCACTGTCTCCTGCTGCCCTCTTTGAGAAGAAGGCCAGAGCTGAAGTGCTTAAGGAAAAACCCACAGCCAGCCTGCAGGATATTAGTATCACTGTTCACGAGAGGTGGAAAAATCTGAGGGAGGAAGATCGTAAGAAGTGAGTTTCCAGACCTTCGCCTTTCCAAGCAGTTGTTTCCATTTCTTGTTATTTGCAAGGCAGAGATGAGGAAAGTTTGACCTGTCGTTTGTATGTGAATAGCTTAGTCTGGAAATTGTGTTGATATGATCTGTGTTCCTAATTTCCAGACAACTGTACTGTAATAAGCAGTTAGTTGGACAACATTTTGCACAGGTTTCACTAATGATAAAATGTCCTCTAATTCCACAGCATGTCATTTATTAAGAGAATTTACATCTTGTTTGACTTGTTTATGTATTCAATAGTAAGTCCTTTAAAATAGTTTTATTTACCATAATTAGAATAATGACACTACAACTGGATATAATGATTTACTAAAAGCTGATATGAACTGGTATTATTTACTAATTTTTAATTGGAGGTCATAACATAAATTGAACATCTAAATGTCACATTTCCAGGCTCACACAAGTCTGTTTGTCCATTTAAAAATCTCACCTAGATTTACTTAAGTTGTGTGAGAAGTGACACATAGTTGGCTTGTCAAGAACAGATTTGGCTCAGAACCGATGGAAGTAATGAGAGTTTGTGCCTGACCCTTGCTCCCCTCAGAGTAAAAGGATTTAATGAAGGTAAGACAGGGATGGAGTTATTTTCAGTCATTCTCCTGGCTTAAGATATGTGTTTGCTTCTGACTCAACTCTGAGATCTAAGCACACACAAAAAAAATATAAAATGGTCCTGTTAGCAGGTCAGAAAGCACAACACAATGCACAGGCCATGTGCAATTTTAGTTGACTGATTGTATCAAAGCCACTTATGAAATAGGAACAGAAAAATCTTGTCATGGAATCTTTAGTGGTGTCTAAAGTGGTCCGGATTCAAACGGACACATCAGTAAAAGTACGTACAAACTGATCTGTATCCTCTGAGCTATTTAGCTGGCATTGTGAAAACACAATTATACTTCTCTGAAAGCACCTCAGCCCCATTCTGGTAAATTACGGCATACCAATTGAAAGTGACTGCAGAATGTGTGTCAGTTTTTGGGGCCTGACACAAGGTATGGAAGAGTGTATGGAAAAAGGCATCCATTTAGAATCCTGACTCGCTTCACTGCTGTCTTAAATATGAAATAAGATGTGGCTCCTTTCACCTCCACTGCTAAGTGGCACACCACTTCTAGGAATTGTACTCACACAAATTTTAGACAAGAAACAAATTTTTTGGATAATGGGTTGCCAGTGTGTAAGCCCTAATGTGCAAATGAAGCAATATGGAAACATGAGTTGGCAGTTTGCTGAGGAAAGCGCCCTATTTATATCAAATTCCTAACACCTTCTCTGAATGTACATTGGAAACAAGACGTTTCAGTATCCAGATTCTTATTTTAGAACATACTGTGATATGCTCCAAGTAGACAACAACAGATGGCAGCTTATCAGTTATACGACACAGAGGAAATAGCTAAAACACACATGTAATGCTGGAGTTATGCTTCACCATATAGTGGAAATCCACCGAAACGTGATTAGCTGTGTGGCACTTGTCACAGATTCTGCATTTGTTTCCAATGCCCTCCGCCTGCTTTGGAGGTGCGTTCCGAGAGCTACATTTCAGCATCCCTCAGGGGGTAGTATTAAAATCAAGTTCCATGAACACGAGGGGGGAGGGACAGGCGTGCGGAGGGCTGTCGCCCATGATTGGCCCATGTGTCGTCACATTTAAGCTACCGTAACAACAACAGCAGTTGCTTAGTTCACTTCTGTTTGCAAAAGAATATTTTAAAATCACACATCAGTGTATCCTGAGGTGCTAGCTTGGAAAAGATTTAATAATGGCTAGGGTTGTCTTTACTGTGATTACACTAAAAGATTTGGTTGAACTCTGCAGGTATGAGGAGAAGGCAAAAAAACACTTGGAAAAACACGAACAAAGGACCAAGGTGGTCTCTGCTGAAGGCCCCAGAGAGCCATGTGTGAGCACCCCAAGGAGCCATGGGCAGGGCCAGAAACGCAAGGCCCCACCATCCAACCAGCAGCTGCTGGACGAACTCTTCTCTGTGCAAGCCCAAAAGAAGACGAACCCCATACCTAAGCCCTCAAAGCTCCTCCCCTGTAGCATGGTTGCTCTTCGGCTTCAGCTTCAGCGCCTCTCATCCCAGAGCAGTGTAGTGCCAAGTGACCTCCGTCTTGTAAACCGACTGGCCTCTCAGAGTGCCTGGGTTATTTTATGTGGTCAGAGGCTTATGTTATTGAACCCATATCGAGTGAAGGAAGCCATGCTGTTTAAGAGACTTCTAGAGAATAATATACTTCCAGCAGTGAGTCTGCAGAACCCTATACAGTTAACAGATGGGTAATGTACCACTCAGTCTTCAACCTCAAAATGATAACTGTGGCAGTTGCTTTCTTTATGGAACACTGGACTTTCATCCAATTTCTTTACATATATATTTAAATGTTTGACAGTATTAATGTTTAATATCTCTTTCTCTGTCTTTTGTAGACGTTTAGGGGGTGCTGAGTATACAGAGGCCTTGTGCAACATGGACAAACATAGTCCTGAACCAAATGGACAGGTCTTCTTCTCTGATCCCAGACTTGTAGCGAATGGGTTTAAAATCAAACTCATTCCAGGTACATTTTAAATAAAATCATGGCCTGTTATGTTGTTGTATGAGGCAGACTAACACAGTATAACTGATTCTTCTGCCAGGTATGTTGCATATCCTTATCAATGTAATAACAATATGACACTAACAGCCCCCAAACAAAGGCACCATAGTACAGCAAACCCAGTCAGTCAGGAAACAAGGCCCTTTTTTGAGTCATGCTGTTTAGAGGTTGAATGGAATGTTGTTTTATTTAGTAAATGCTGGAGCCATTGTCCACCATTAATGTCACAGTTCACAATCACTTAGAGATGTCAAATGCACAGCCCCCAGTAACTGTATCGGATTAGTTGTGAATATTATGAAAACTTAGTCATACAGCACAAGGACATTGACTACAACACCCATATTTGCACACACATACACGGAGTAAAGTTTTTGTAAAGTTTTCTTTGAGCTAAGCATGCATTTCAACAATTAACACACAAAAATGAGTCGCATTAACAAATAATCTGGTAACTGATAAGGAACAGAGTCATTAGAGTGTAGTATAACACATAACTGATCAAAAAACAGTTCTGGTTATAAAACAATTCCTTTTCTCATCATATTTCTTCACTGCATCTTTTATGAGGGAGGCCACACTTGGGCTTTAATATTGATACATATAGACAGATTGTTCAGATATGGTGTAGTTTAATAAATAAGATCAAATTAGTCAAATTCAAGTAATGCTATAATGTAAAACTGAATAACTTAAGTTGTTTTTGCCTCTTCTTTGTTATGGTGACATCTCTGTTCGCTTGCAAAGTCCTCACGGTGTCTTGTGCGTGTTGGCTGTTTTAGTTGCTGGAATGGTTCACCTCAGGTGACATTGGCTCTGTGCTCAACAGCATGGTCTCCCAGTAGGTTTGTACCCCAGTGTGCAGGTGATGAGAATGGTTGCCCTTTAAAAAAAATTCTAGGAATTTTCATTTGGCACTGCGAACCTCAGTGGGTGTGCATGAGACTAAAGGTAGCAGTGTATATAAGATGGTTTCATTACAGAATCTCAGCTGAATGGTTTTGTTAGGATTGTTGAAAATGTGTACTGTTAATTGCTTGTTCATTAAGGACATTTGTTACCCTCCGTTGTTGATCTGCATAAATCATAATAATACAGTCTTGCAAAGGTAAAACAACCAGCACTGAAATATTCTGTGAATATTGCGACTGTCTGCATCTCCAGGCTTTTTTGTTTGTTTTTTTTTCTCAATTCTTGACTTCATTTTGCATCCAAATTCATGTATCAGAAATATAAATTGTACATGATTTGCAGTATTTCCTCATGAAATGAGAAGCCATCATTCTTCCACCCTACAAGACAACTTCCTTCCAGTCTGCTGGGGCTTCTATTAGTCATTTAACACTCCATTTGGCCCCTCGCTTGTTTGACTTGGTCATTGCTTCGCCCCTAAACAACTTTATTTATTTATTATTCTTTCCTGGAGATAGTAGTGGCATCTGGAGTATATTAATCCTTGTTTTCTGCTTGTTTTGGCCAGGTCTCACATCAGCCGAGAGACATCTGGAAGTGACAGCAATAGCAGACTGCGTGCCTTTCCTCGGTGTAGAGGACCTCAGGGAGATCCTGACTGCCGTTCTTCGCAGGAAGGCCAGGACCTTGCAAGAGTGTCGACCACTTAAAGTCACAAACTATCTACAAGTGAGAGATGCTATGAATTAAAATGAGAATGACATCGCTGTAGTATTTAGTTTTTGTTTTATTAAATATTTGAATTGTGACTTTTCCCTCACAGGGCGAAGCAGTACGACTTGCCCGTCAGCTTCCTACAAATCTATCCAGGGAAGATGTGGAGGAGACCGTTTTGCAAATGGAACAGCAGCTCGGTGAGAACAAGAGAACCTGCATCCATGGACGACCATTTCTCCAGCACCTGTTTGACATCCCTTCTACAGACCTGGAAGCTAAGGCTCTGCTGAGGCCTTTAGAGCTGTAACAAGTGGACACCTCAATGAAAACACGCAACAGTGCAATATCGGTGAGGCAGCTGTGCCATTTTCATGCAGCTGATTATTCTCCGTGTCAACTACCTAATTTTTTTTACATTCTAATCAAATGATGTTCAACCACAACATACAAATCAACACATTTTTCCATAGTAAAACTGAGCAGACTGTGTAGTGATGAGACATTTTATGCCTTTTACCAGGTATGGCTGGCCAAAGATAACCACATGTAGTTGACAGCCAAAGTAAAACTCCTGAGCCATTTGCTACTGTTTGAATTATATATTGAATGTTTTGGCTTTGCAGATTGATTCCTTCCAAACTTAGCGTTTTTTGGATTAACAACAGCCATTTTCAAACTGCAGACTGATAGCTGACTCTAACTTCATTTGAAATCGTTATTGGCAAGCTCCAAACCAGAGGTGTACACTGTGCCAGCAAGTACCCATAATTCTTTTCCCTCATTTACTGCCAGCTGCTCAGCCTATAGTTTTGATAGATAGTTGTATATTATCCCTGCCTGCATTAAATGCACCAAAGATTTGCAGTGCAGTTTCAACCACAAAGTTGATCAAGTTGTTGTCACTGTGCTAGCTTGTAGTGGTGTCACTTCCTAAAGGCATCATTCTGGTGTTAAGTGTTGCTTGAGGTTTCCTGTGGGGAAACAAACTGAGCTAGGCTGTACCCAGCAATGAAAAAGGATGAGACTGGCAAAAGTATATATTATTTTAATCATTCATATAATTTCCTAATCACTTTTGATAGACCTGATGTAATGATTTGGTTGTGTCTCAAAAAGGGATATAAGTGAAGGAAATTCAGTTTTGTCAACACAGAGGTATTGTGTTCTGTGATAGTCCCATGAGATTTTCTCTCATCACCTTTTTATATGGACACTGGGAGAAGTGAAATCTGATCACTCATGTTATCATAATATTATAGTTGGGATCCTGAAAGGTCAAACCACAGCACACGTCTCGTTTTACATGCTGCAGGCCTAACACTGCAAAGCGCCTCTGGGAATGAGTAAATACTGGTGAGGACCCTTACCCCTTCTTGCACTCATCGCCCCTCAGCTTTTTGCCCCTCACTCCTGCATACACTCTGGTTTTAAACGTCTCAGTGTTGCTTATATCTATTAATGCTTACAGTAACAGAATCTACAATATACATGCTGCCTTTGGCACCCAAGAGGCATATCAGAGTAATTGGGGAGGATTAACTGATGGCCATCTTTAAAAACATGTGACCACGCGGTTCAAAAGGTCAGCAAGTACTTTTTTGCCAGCAGCCTTTTAAACCATTTGTCGCATTCTTTTTTTGTTTATTGTTGTTTTACATTTTGTGCAACAAATTGTGTTTGCTAATGATTAACCCATCATAAAAAATGGGGGGGAAAGGAACCGTTTGGGAATGCATGCAAAATGTTGACTATCAAAACCTTGATATGAGAGTACTCATTTCACATGGCGTCATCCAGATAGGTGTCTGTTCTCCGATTACTTCACTAATGTGCAGCGCTACTGCTTCTCAGGTTGTGATCAGCAGTCAGGGCAACTGTACACCGCTCTCACAACCAAGAAGTAACCATGCACTTTTAACAAAGTCATCTCATCAGAAATAAAATGACATGAACTATAATAAGCCTCTTTTTGGAACTGCTGCAAGAAGAAGTCACGTAGAGTACCCGGCTACACCGGTTACAAGCACCATCTGCTTCCGTTTAGAAATATGACACTATGCGTGGAGAAAGACAACATTTTTATGTCCCTTTTATGGGAATTCAGGAATACATAAATTTGTCACTTTTTTAAATATGTCATTAAATACAAAAAGAACATCTCTATTTAAAAACAGTAAATCATCACGATGTTGTTAAATTAAAACTATTATTCACTAAAGAAGTGCCGCCTTAAAATCAGGCATCATTTTGCCTAAAATGCCCACAAAAGGCACTCAGTATGCTACATTGGAAGTGGTTGGATTTGTCACACATCATATATATGTAATAATATGTAGTAATGTATGTAATAATTCATTTCAGGAATGCTGGTCTTAAACCCAGAACATCCCGATGCTACATGTAGCGCTGCCTAATTTTTGAGAATGAATCATACAGATCTCCATATAAAACTTTATTAAAAAGTGAGAAATTTCCTTTCCAATGCAATATGTAAGGGTAATAAAACTGATAAATAAATAGAAGGGCTGTGGGATTGACTCTGCCCTGAAAATAACTTGAAGGATAAGGTTGGTCTGTTTCTCTGTTCACACTCCCCATACAGAGACTAAAACCAGCAATGAATTGATTGTTCTCACTGTTAATGTCTGTTAGTCCTGAATTAGCTTACTCGTCTGGGCCATAGGCCTCCACTGTTGTTCAAAAATGATTAAAAACACATCAGAGAAACACAATGCTGCACTAGGTGACATGTTCCCTCATTCCGACCCTAATATTTGTTAAAAATATCCTGAGGTCTTGTGCATGAACATTTGAATTTGACTCTTACTTCAGAGGTTGTAAAAAGTTATGGCCGTTCGGAGCCTTTGGGACGACATTTTTTCATAACAGACATTTACCGTGAGTAGGGGCAAATCATCAACAGGTCCTCCAACCTATAGGACCCTAATGATCATTTGTCCCTTCCCCCTGATGGCGTCTCATTAAATATCATCCCTGCAGTCACAGGAAGAATTGCAGCAATTCTGCCAACATTAATGTCAATGTACGTCACACTGCCAAGCTTTATGGACCTTTGTCATCATGGAAACAGCCATAAACATGATGACTAGCTAGCAGCAAGCTACTGGAATTCTGTCATCTTAAACTCATAAACATGATATTACAATTATGAGACTGTCATTGTTTCATTGCTGCACAAAAACTACTTGGGTAGGTTTAGGGAAAGGCTACTTGGTCACATATAGCAAAAGCATGTTGTTACATTTAGGAACAAAAACTCTTGAGAAATACAAGCTAATAATAGAATTGAGCTCTGCTCTCCAGAGGGAAGCTCCTCTGTCCTGTGTACCTTAAGGTGTTTGCTTTTTTTATTTATTTAAAAAACTTGCCATTAAAGAATGTTTGAATCAGATGAAAACAAAGCTCTTGAAATCTGTCACCAAACATCAAAGAAGGACTTAATCAAGCATCTTAAAACTTATAATCATACCATGATCCAAACAGAAGCGCCTATAAAATCTTTCTTGTATGTAAGCTTATATGTTTTAGCTGGTAATTGGATGTGTGCCTTGCTGTGACAGAGCACTGTGGCAACCACTGAAGAGCCACTTAGTTTTTATGGCCTTCAGACTCAGGCTAATGTGACAAGTTTTAAAAATATCCACAGGTTCTCAACTGCTGGAGAACTTAAAGCCACACCACATTTAATTTCATGGGTCATGGGCACCCACAGTAGGGCCACCAAGTCTGCTCTTTTTAATTTTTAAGCAGTAATTCCCATATCAAATTTCAAATTATACTCCAAGACACGAATGATAGATTTTAGGTATTTAAAGAGAAGTGGATGTTTGGGTTATCAGGAAGGCGACAAGTGGAGGAAATATTTCATGATGCTCAGCTCAAGGAGTATCTTCTTTCAAGGAATATTTGCACCTGATACTACCTGGAAGTTCATGCGATGTTTTCGGCTTCAAAGGGAATGGTGATGGTCATTTTTTTCAAATAAATATGCCATAAACATATTGACATGTAAAACATTTTTAAAACTTGGATTTCCTTCCATACCAATAAATGTCAAGCTTGTGGATTTATCCACTAAGGCCTGCTACCCGCAGGACTGTCAACTCAGCTTCTTATAAAATTAACTGTGCACTGTAATCTGTAAAAATGTGTCATAAATGTTGTGTCTGAGATGTTAGAATCTCTCCAGTTCTCTTGACACATACCTGATACTACTCTTCATCCATCTGTGTTAAGAGCATAGGCACATCGTTGAGAGACAGGAGGTTTCCATAATCTGCCCTTCCTTAATCTCCCTAGAGGAACATCTATTCTTCATCACTGTCAACTCACTGTTCCCAGTGAGACAATGCTTGGCTGCCTTGGACCTTGGATGGCTTGGGGCCACATTTTTTGCTCATCACCTAACCCCTCCTCCCAAACAAACACTGAGGAATTTTGTAAACATATCTGGAGTGAACACCGAACGTGTCCTCTCTCCAAACTTCCAGTAGCTTTACAAAGTCATTAATCATGTGATGGCTTCCCAGAGGTGACTGTCAATTTTAGGGTAGGAATAGTGATTCCTCATCCCTAAGTGAAAAAGCAAGCAGAGTGCAGACGGAAAGGTTAAATCACTGAAGAAGTGAAGACAGTTAGCATTCAGCAGCTGCTCCATCTGGCCCTTATCTTGTCCCAGACTGATTTTATTGCTTTTCATTGCTTTCTGTTGACCCAAGAGGGATTTTCACAAACAACCTGTCAATCTGGACTGAAGTGATCATCATCTGCTAGTTGTTTAAGTGATTACAAAGTGGATGTTAAACATCATGTCCTCGATTAAGTGACTTCCCAGGGGCACAGCTGGTCAGATAGACCCTAGATGCTCTGTACGACTCTGACCAGTGTTTTTTTTAACATGGAATAGGACGACACAGTTTCAGTTATTGATCTTACATTAGTGGCAAAACACTAATATGCTATCAATTCTTCTATTTGTAAATATTCTGTAAAAATCAAGCAACGCTGTTTTCTTTTAAAGAATTGCATAACTAATTTAATGAGTTTACATTTCCCTGATAACAGACAGAGGATCTGGTTTTACAAAAGGTTGTTTCTAAAATGTCATTTTGCATCTAATAGTGGTTTCAACAGTCTGTAATGCAAAGTAATAAGATGTAATCTTTTTAGGCAAAATGTATGAGTGACTGAAAAGCCTTCATGTTTAAATCAATACTACAATACTAGGTATTATCTTTAAACCGTCATGGTAGCCCCCGCAGAAGGCAAAATGTTAAGGCCAGGAGAAAACATGAATAAACTGATATGGTGCCCTGTGGGGTTGTTCTGCCCCAACTACTCAGTAACGAGGACCCCACCAACGTTATTTTTAGTTCCTGAAGAAGCTTTTGAAGCAGTTGCAAGAACATTTAACATTTTGATTATTGATCGAAGTAATATGCAGATTTCACAGTTCTTTTTTCTAAGTTGACACCAACCAGCATGTGGTCAGTACCATTTCTATGGACAGTTTTGTAGCTAGCTGGCTGGCTGGCTAGCTATGTAGCAAGGTGACTCCTGATTCTTAATCCCGCTGGGAAACCTCCGATAGGGTTGGTTGTTTTTCCAACCAGGGAAAACCCCAGACCTTTTTTACATCACTGAACAAATCAGAGATGTGTGCAATGATTCAGAGGTCTGGAATCAGGCTGATGTAGAAATACTGTGTGGAGTAGAAATCATCATTGATTTTTCCACCAGTGGAGGCTCTCTGACCTGAGGTTGAGGGATTTTTTCCCCCTCCAAAACAGAATTCCAGTGCATTATTGCTGTAAGCATTGTTGAAGTTTGTTTCAGAATTGTTTTCTAACCTAGCTCACATGTTCTCTTCACTATTTTCATGGTTTGACAGCTTGATCTGTCATCACTCTTGAAGCGTGCTGTTGTCAAGGAAGACCTTTGCCACAAAATGATCCATCAGCAGAAACACTTCTCCAGATGCTATGGTTCGTACATCTGTTAGAGGTTCCAGATGTTTTTGGATGCACCTGGCAAGCCCCTTTTCTCTCCACACCCGTTGTCCATGGCCCTACACCATGTCCAGAATAGGGCACCTCCCTCCTTTGTCCAGATGTGAGGGAAATCTTGAGGCCTGGCTGTAGAACTGTGAAGAATAGAAATGTTGTTCTTACAGTATAGACCTATTGTATATGTTGTCAATCTTCAAACCTTCATGAACTGTAGAAAGCAGTTGTACAAAACATGTACCTCTTGACTTTGGTGATTCCTTGAGATAAGTATACAAAGTACTTTAGTCTTTTGAAATCTGTCTGTTGAACGATCTATTTTTTAAAACCCCTTTCATTATCATTACATTTGATTGGTCCACCTCTGGTCCAGACTGAAATATCACAGCATCTACTGGATGGATTAGCATAACGTTTGCTACAGATATTCAAGGTTCCTTGATGATAAGTAATAATGACTTTGATAATTCCCTGACCTTTCTTTAGTCCAGTGCCAACTGCAGGTCAGTGTTTTCACTTGCTACATGAACTATCTCAGTCTACAGTACTGCAGCCCCATTTCCAGAAATGTTGGGATGCTGTGTAAATTGTAAATAAAAACAGAACAAAATGTTTTGATAACCCCAAATTCATTTGGCAGCAGTATAAAAATAAGATATATAATGTTCAAATTAATATATTTTGGTTTAGATACACCTATTCTGAATTTTATGCCATTAAAACATTCCAGAAATGTGGGGCAGGCACAACAAAAGACTGGAAAAGTAAAAAAAAAAAAAACACCTGGGGGAACACCTTGCACATAATTAGGCTAATTGGGAACAGATCAGTATCATGATCATGATTAGGTATAAAAAAAGACCATCCCAGAGTTACTGTGTGGCAGTGTGCTGGCATGCACATCTGTGAAGGCACCATTAAAGTTGAACAATATATAGAGCAAGATATGCCAACATCCAGACAAAGTCTTTTTCAATGAAGGCCTTGTTTGTTTCAGCAAGACAATGCCAAGTGTTGTTAAAAGAAGTGATGCAACACAGGGGTAAACATGTCCTTGTCCCAACTTTTGTGAAATGTGTTACTGGTGTCAAATTTAAAATGAACAAATTTATTTAAAAAAAAACTGTTTCAGCATTTGATGTGTTGTCTTTGTACTATTTTCAATTAAATATGGGTTTTAAAAGGATTTCCAAATAATTTTATTCATTTATTTACAATTCAGCTTTTTCAGAACTGGTGTTGTACATGAACTGTTTCAGAATTTTGTACATTCATGGTGCCCAGACCATGTATCCAAATGACTTTTGTGTTCTGTCACAGTTCCTTTAGTTTTGCTCTGAGGTTTTGACAACTACTGGATGAATTGCCATGAAATGTGCTACAGATGGTTGTGGTCCACAGGATGAATTGTCATTACTCATGACATTCCCATAATCTCCTTAGCTGTACTTTTTGTTTAGTGCTAATTATCAAATGTTAGCATGTTAACACTCTAAGCTGAGAGGGCAAACGGGTATGTTAGCTTTACCACTGTGAGCACTTTAGCATCCAAATGTTAGTACTGAGTTCAAAGAACCACTGTAGCTAAACTACAGACTCTCAGAGCTGCTAGCATGGCTGTACTGCAGACTGTTGGTTTTGTTTCAAAGCACATTTGACTTAACCGTTTATGTATGGATATTAATACTACTATCATTGTCAACATATAATCTATTGTGAATGTTTGACACCTAAAGCTCATAGTTTGGTTACAACAACCTTTGGATAATGTCACATACTCGACAATGTGTCTTTGTAGAAACAATGTCCTAGCTACTCTTGATTGCCACTCACTGCTCCAGTTGTTACCTTTGGTAGAGAATATGTCCTGATGAAAGATGCGAAGAGTAAAGTCTGTGTATTACAGTTCTTCTTTAGAGGAAATGTTGCTGTTGAGTTTTTTAATGCATCCTTGTGCCTCTAGCACCACAAATAAAAACAACAGCAATAACGACAAACACATACATATATAAAGCCAAAACTGTGGCCAGATTCCACCAAGGGTAAAAAAAGATTTTTTTGTGATTTGTGTAAATCCACCTTTTGTTGTAAGAATGCAAAATGTGAATTTATCCCTTGAGTATTCAAGAACTAGAGTCTAGAATCTTGATATCATTATCAAACATTATTAATCAGCCATATCATATATCATTAATAACCATTTATTAATGAGGACTTGAAAAGGTATATGGGTTCTATCCATTCAATTTCTGTTAATTCACACAACAAGAATCTTGTCCAATAACGTGGTCTCCAGCTGCCTTGGACTACTCCTTTACCCCCTCACATCCTCCTTCCTGTTCTCTCACTCTCACTTCCTCACCTGTCAGAGGTGGAATGTCGCTGGCAGATACAGCCCTCCAGGGTCCAACTCTTGACAGATGTAGTGATGCTCAGTCAAGATGTTTCCCAGCTCCTGTTTAGAAAGTAGCTTGAAACAAGCAGACAGCAGCAGATACTGCAGGATGGAAGAGAATGAAATGATGCAACTGGGCATGATAAACATTACAGCTCTATCTTTGGATGACATGGAAATAACAATGCTGATTGTTGTGGTGCTCAACTTGTGTTATTTTATTTCTTCTTTCTACCAGCTATGTTTTAAATGTACTATTTAAAGAAGCACTGGGGTATTACTCACAGATCATTCTGACATTAACCCTTGAGAACGAGGGTCAGTGATGTTACGTCCACTGAGGAGGTAATGTTTTTGGTTTTGGTATGTGTGTGTTGGTTAGACACTGGTACAGACATCGGTGGGGATCAACCCTAGAAGTGATTAGATTTAGGTTGAAAAAGGTCAAAGGTCAAGGTCACAAAAAGAAAGGAAAAAAATCATCAAAAAATCTTTTATATTGAGCAATAAAAAAAAATTCATATCAATTTCAGTAATTATCAAAATCATTTTTTATTTGAAATTTGACACACCAGGCCAAATTTCATCTGGATCAGACGCTGATTCTGGATCTGTTGCCAACTTAAAGTTAACACTAAGCCCCATTTAATGAACATAGAACCCTGAAATATTCAGGTGAGGTGCACATCCCTAAAAGATGATCCATATCAGATCCGGATCAAGGATTTTTGGGACACTTTTTATGTTGTTCTGCATCTCAGTTTTCACATGGAACCCATTTGCATTAGCAAATGTGCGTTGGCAGAGGTGCATGCGCTTTCCAAGTGCTCTTGTTAGATTCTTAAATTGCTAATATTTAAAACATGCGTCATGTAAAAGCGTTTACACTTGGGAAACTGTTGGAGACTATTCGAATCGTAAGAGGTTCATGGTCATGTCAGACTGCAGATGGAAACAGCACACTTCTAGAATTAGAGATTACAGATTGTAAATTGGTTGTTTCCTGAGCTGTTAAATCTGCCGTCATTAATCAAGATCATATTGAATGTTATTTAACCTTCATTTTTCCTCGTGCTCTTTCTTTTACAGATAATTATCCACGTTTTCCTCATGAGCAGAGAAGTGTAGAATCTAAAATGCTTTCCCCAGAAAAAAAGAGGTTCTGTGGATCCACTCTGTGCGGGGTCGGCTCCCCGCTGTGGCAGATTTTCATGGCAGCCATCAACCCCCGCACC
>NW_018128114.1:613325-631419 GCF_001952655.1 Monopterus albus | reverse complement strand
ATGCTCAATTCGCCCTCTACTGGGCGGAAGTCAGGCCTCAGTGAGGCACTCATTCCAATAGGTCAAGCTGTCAGAGCGCCACAGTTCACATCCTCTCATTAGACTGCAACACTTTCAACATCCCTTCACTGGAAAAAAGCAAGGTTTTGTGGTGACTGCGCAGGTGTGGTCAGGCAGAGTGAGTGTTGTCGTTCCCTTTCTCCACACACCCATGCAACATGGACATTGCCTGAGTAAACTATCAGATATAAATGTGTTGAAGACAAAGATTCACAGCTGTTGAATGGGGCTGTGATACAAGTTCAGGTTGTGTCAGCAGAATGACACTAGCTTAGCTGTGAAGCCTTCTGAAAACAAGCCCTATTCTTTAGTAATAGTAGTAAAATGATGTTTTATAGCTTTAATAACTTCTTTGAAATATGTTGCAAATGTTGATTTCATATTATGTATGGCTTAACAAAGCAAGAAAACTTTGTGGTGTTGTTGTTGTGTTTATGAAAAATGCTATATACCCTTAAGAACCAGATTTACTGAAAATGAGCATGTTCGTTTCTTGTCCAGTGTAATTGGCAGGACATTCTGTCTGAATGTGACACAGACACAAACTGCTCAAATAAGCAGAACTCAACAAACAAGCTAGAAACTTTATTTGTTAAAACAAGTACAGAGAGTTGCTGTATTACAACTTAAAAAAAAAATCTCGATAGATTGCGGTTTTATACATTTACCATCAGTGGTTTAGAAAGGCAACTCCTAATGGAAACAATGGCATACGTATACAATACAAATTAGCAAACATATCAAAATCAGTTTTTACAACTTTTGTAGCAACCAAGTCTTTCTGTTGGTGTGCCATAGTGCAAACTGTGTTGTTTGTAAGACAGAGATTTAAAGCGTGACCTCCACATTCATACATCTAAACAACCCATTCTCTCTGTCTTAAACACATTTTCATTTTGTAGGCTGCATTCATTGTGCCTTCAGTTCAAGTCCTTCTGTCCAGTAACATGAATTTACAATCATAAGAATTCAAGTGTATCCGGCAGGTCAGGCTGTTTTGTTGGAGACTGAGCCACAGTGCTCCTGGGTCATGTGTGCGTCATGTGGTATGTGAAGACCTGTCAAGCCCTGAAGTGGTACTTCACCCTGGTGGAACATTTTTGTGTCCATGGGATCTCAAGAGTGATCAAAATGGAATAGATACTGACCAGTGTCTAATTTTCCAAATGTTTTAATGTTGCCATTGTTGTTTGGGTTTTAGAAATGGGACTAAAAGCTGCTAGTTTTCATCTTTTCATTGACTCCTGTGAACCTATGTGTACTAAAAGATGCACCAGTGTGGCGTGTCACTCTAAAGAGTCTCCAACTGTGATTTGTCAAGCCCTTTCAAAAGGTCCTTGAGGCTTCCTGGTTTGACTCTGAAAACATTATTCCAAAGATGATAATCACAAACATACAGCTTAGCAAAAAGTGTAATAGCTTATATGTGGGCTATGATTGGAGTGGAGCTGCAGAGGGCATATAATCTGTCAGCGTGTTTGTATAAATGGACAGAGCACAGAACACTGAGACATAGGAAAAACACATTTTGTTTTTGTATAACTGTGATCATTTCAGTCTACATTCACATCAAGGTCCAGCATGTATATGTGTTCCTGTATTCATTAGATGACAAACCTCTGTGGTTAAGATTTGGATGGAAAGGAAGGAAAGAAAAGTACGAGCTATGCTGGGTGTGAAAGCACTGCCCTTTGGGAAGAATGGGCCTCTATATTCTGGTTGTATGCACCATGCTCTGCAGGAAAGCATTGGAACTGGTGGATTGGTTGTGTCAACAAGTCTGAACTTGAAGGCTGGGGTGAGCTACAGCCCCTCCATCTTCCCCTCCCTCTCGTCAGGGTCTCCGTACCAACTCAAGAGCATCCACAACGGTCCACCACCATGGCGGGGATCTTGCCATAGATGATCTGCTCTTCGTGGTTAAAGTAGAGCATGTTGATTGGTGACATCTTGGTGGGGGTACAGCAGGGGCCTGCAGTCCCTCTGGGGTTGGCTTGGTTCACCAGGTGGGTGTGTGGATACTTCTGCAAGTGCATATACTCACACTCCCCCAAGCAATAGTTGGCTTTGTAGCGCTTAGGGGCAATAATCCAGTCCCAGCCAAAGTCTTCAAAGTCCACAGTGAGTGGATAGCGGCAGCACCGTGACTCTGGAGAGTTCTCATCACAGTCCAGGCCCACGTCTCTCCTGGCTCGCTTGGGGTTCTCTGAGATCTTCACCTCCATGAATGGTTGCTGAAATGACAGCACCTGTGTTACTACTTTGGAAAAAGAGGTGGATGACGACATCTTTTAATCTGGTGCTCTCACCCGTTGATGCTGGTTTTCAAACAGCAGGATAATGTTATGAAACGTTGAGATTTAAAGAAATGAAATCATTTGACGGCTGGTTAACCACAGCCCTCTAGGTATTCTAACTGCCCCCAAGCCTAGTGCCAGTATTTGAGCCATGTGATATGTGTTTGTCATTGATACTGGCAATGTGTGTGCACAGACCGTTACTCTGATTTGCACAGTCACAGAGAACACCTAAAGGAATGTGAAGCGGGTGAACATTTATGTAATCAAGTAGTCAGATTTGAGGTTATTGTGGACTGGGCATTTGTCCAGATGCAGGTGTGCACCTACATGGAGCCTGTGTTGATTAACAGCTTTTAATTCCTTCTTCTAACAGTGAAATGCATGAATGTTTAACCACCTGCTGATTTTGCAAAGCCTCTCTGCACACTGAAACTTCTGGAATCCAAAAGTTAAAACCTCTGTAAAGTACAACAAGGAATCCAAATTGAGGACTCAGTTGGAATCGGAATTTTTAGAACCATTTTTATGAACTAATTCAGCTGCTTCGGGAGGAAGTAGCTCTGTACTTTGCACCCACACTATTCACTTCTGTATATTTACTGATGAAGCTTAAGTTATCACTGAGTGTTAACACCTGACAATAAGGCTCTGTTTACTGTAATATAAAGATTCATCTCACCAGTCCTTCCTCTCCGGGCTCTGCGGAGGTCACGGCCACATCGTTTCCCCTCGAATCGAAGGCGTTAATCTCGATCCCCAAGTTGGTCTCCGGTTGCCGCAGCCACACAGTCAGCACTTGTTTGACGTCTATACTTTGCCAAGAGCTTGTCCCGGCATTCACGTCGACCTTCAGGGAGCGGATCCGTATGTGTCTGTTCCCGTCTGTGCCTGGCATCAGGCGGGAGATTTGCAGGAACACAGTGGTCACCTCGTCCGCCGGGCGCAAATGCACCCAGAGCTGCGCCCGAACGATGCGACTGGCTTGAAACCTTTGGGTGAAAGAGAAAAGGCAGCACTTTGGTTCCCCATTCACTTGGACGATGGAGTCAGCTGGAGAGAAACAGAGGCAGAAGGGTTTACTGGTTGGACATTGAAATGTCCAGACAACAGTGAACTGCTGTAAAGAATAATCGGTGTCACGACAATTTGCGCGTGTAACGACCACACGCGCCGTCTGGCAAGACGCTCTGATCCATATACTGTTTTACATCTCGGTAATGTTTGCATATCCACATTTCCAGCATCAAATCGTCTTACAAATCTAGATACATGCTGTTAGAATAAAGCCTACGTATAGCATCTCCTGTGCGCTCTGCGCCGTGCGTGAGAATCTGATCTCTTTCAGAGAGAGCGGGCTCTTTTCATCGTGCACAAACATATAAGACTAAATAAAGTCCAAACTTACGTTCAGTGGCTATCATTATGATTGTCTCGGTGGTGGCGTGCTCATCGTCCTCCTCTATAACCAGATCCTTGTTGTCATCTCCCAGCACGTCGTACTGGTCGAGAAGCTGCTGCAGCGGCGGAGCTTTGGGCAGAAGCTGCTTTACTGTATCTCTGCTGATATTTGGAGCTTCTTTCATTCGCAGTTTGCTCAGAATCTGAGATTTGATCGCGTTTAGTCGCATGGTTTTAATGTGCTGTCGGACCACGCACGTAGCGCACTGCTCCGTCTCTTCTGGGCTGGTGGCGGAGGGCTGCTGCTGTGTCTCTTGGTCACTCAAAACTACTGGACCCAAAGCAATCAGCAAACTCAAATACAGCACAATCTGAGACAGATGCATTGTCTCTAAGGTGTGCAGCTGGATTTAGAAAAAAGATCTTGCGTGCTGGACCTGATGCGTGACTGCGTTTGTAGTCGTTTGTGTGTCGCACACCGACAGGCTTCATACTTTATTAGCGCACACCTTTTTATACTCCAACTTTATCGTCTTTTGTGTCGTCAAAAACCATGATTGGCTGGACAGGCAACAGTGAAATTTAACCGACTTACATGAAAACTTTTTTTCGCTGTCAACATTTAAAGGGATGCAAAATGTGTGCACGTAATAATCGTGTCCACAGATGGGTACATTCACTCTTCTTCGGGTGATTACGCAATGAGCACAGGGGCGCAGACTGACTGGGCTGGGTGAGACTTTTTGTTTTGATGAACCTCAGGGTTATTTTAACTCCAATTTACAAAACATCAAATCATCTACTGCATCTTTGAAAAACCAACATAATGCGTTTAACCTGCACTTTCTTTGAATTCTAAATGACCCCCCAACAACAACCCAGTTATAAAAAGTTGTTTTATTTTGATTCAAGGGTGAAATTGACTGTCATTCTTCAGAGCTACATAGCAAAACAGACAGATTTGACAAAAGGTTCTAATCACATAGTTCCTGGTGTCTGTTAAGGTTGGCTGGAGAGAAGCAGGTCATGGTTTCACGTATCATAATCAGCATTACATCGGATTTTAAAGAGGAAACCAGCGGAGCAAAAGAACATCCTCTGTCCAGCACACATGCAAAATCCCTGACACCTGGTTGTGACACATGAGGATAGCGCCCTCGTGTGGTGGGATACTAAAGGGAGTTTTTCCTCCCCACTGTCACCAAGTGCTTGCTCAAGGGGGATTTGTTGGGTTTTCCCTATGTAATAATATTGATAACAGTAAGGTCTAGACCTTACTTTGTAAAGTGTCCTGAGATGACTTTTGATGTGATTTGGTGCTATACTAATAAAATTTGATTTGATTTGATTTGATATTACAGTAACACCCACACAGGCAACACCTTGCAACCTGTAACAGTTTAATGATTTGATGGTAAAAAGAAACTTAGGTTAGTGGCGTAATACTAGTAAAACCAGTATAAATTCAGGCGGACACCTTCCATATACCATGACCTGACCACCTTTATGGTAAAAGACCCGTTTGGTGCCTTTTTGCTACCGCTGCATTTAGTGTCAGGTGTCCTCTTTCATCTGTGACATTCATGCACGGAAAACAGTGCATGTGACAGCACTGACCACTCCAGCCGCCAGATTTTCTAAATATTGCAACACGGTCCTCTTTAACTCTAATCGACAAAGAATGATCTCATTGGATCACAGGATTTCTCGAGTTCTGTTCGACACCCTGTGAATGAGACTGGATGGTCGGTAATCTTTAAAATATTACCTACAAGAGTGATATAAAGGGCATCTGAGCCCCCATTAAGTCTCAAGTTATTAGCCCCATGTCACTAGGAGAAAGCAGCATTTCACTGGTTGCACTGGCCTTTCCATTTATTTAGACTGGTAAACCAGACCGGATGGGTCATAATCTTTGAATATTACGCACAACAGTGACATAAACATGGACTGGTGAAAACATTGGAGATCAGTCCTTAATGACAGTATTTGTCACCGTGGCCACCAGGTGGCAGCCTCGCACCGGCCGCTGTGCGCCTGGGCTCGCTGCAGCCCGGTACCAGCCGTGGAGTGTCGCTCCACTGGAGTCAGCCCAGACCTCTGATTTCCCCTCTGCCGAGCAGCTGCACTCGGCAGTGACCGACGGGAAGGCAACAGGGAAACGTTGTGCCGTCGGCTCCGCCAGCCTGGGATTTATATTTCAAGATTATTGTGAAATCGATCCAACGAGCAGCAGAAGCAGCAACTTGGGAAATAATTTGTCTTTTTTTAAAAGCACGTTGCAGTAACATTCAAGTTCAGATTGCTCGGATAAGGCAGAGGAACCGGCGCGACACAAGGTGATGTTCGGATTAATGTTTACTTGAACGACCTTGGGTTGTTTCATCTGTCGCCGGATTATTTTTTGTGGAATGGATTAAAGAACCTGACGCCTTCGCCACAGTCTGTTAGAAGTAGAGCTCTACAGTATCACAACATGTTGTTTACACATTAATTTTTAATTTCCTGTGTGCAGAAATGTTTCCACTGAGGCTCAGAACAGGTTTGCACAAAAGCCCTACGCGCTGTTGTTCAAATAAATGAAGTTATCAGGTTTAATCCAGATCCCGTGCGTGTGGATGTGAGCGAGCCAGTGCTTTCTTAGTTTGTATCATAATAACATCAGACGGTTAGAAATCATATAGGATCATTAATATAACATCAGATTTAGGAGAGGATGTTGGGACACTTCGGATTCGCGTGTTGACGTGTGGAGCTCCAAATGCTGCTTTACGCACAGGGACACTCCCCGCTCAGCATCGGTCATTCATGGCCTGCCCGTTGTGTAGACTACAGCATGCAGCTTTCTGAATGGAGCACATGCTTCCTGTGCGCGAAGGCCTGTAGTCCTAGAAAAGGAGCTGTCACTGTGAATCAGGCTGCGAGGTTCAGTTAGTGGAACAGATGGGAGACACTGGCTTACAACA
Source organism: Monopterus albus (assembly GCF_001952655.1). NCBI lineage: Eukaryota > Metazoa > Chordata > Actinopteri > Synbranchiformes > Synbranchidae > Monopterus > Monopterus albus. The sequence goes on along the minus strand of NW_018128114.1, from coordinate 624,695 downwards.
AAACAGCATCAGTGCACCAAGCTAGACACAGACATCCCTGTGTCCTGCTATACAAAATAGACCCAGGGACAGAGTCATAAAACACTCTGAAGTAGAGGAGGGGCGAGGAGAATGAGTTAACACACTTGGTGTGCAGAGCAGCAGAGCTTGTTTAAAAATGACCCTGCAGAGTTGAGCTATGCCACGCCGAGGCCTTGACCTCTAGCCAGCCACTGGAGCATGGGTCACATAGGCACCACAGCCGCTGTGAAAGTCTTTCACAATCCGTTCCTCGTCCACGACATCTGGTGTTTTTTTTAGGCCGCCTCTGATAGAAAATAAATCACTGAGAGCCTCCCTCTGTCTCTTCTCTCTCTCTCTGCAGCTAAGGAGCTGTATTCTGCATGTGAGCAGGACTGACTGTTTCAGCAGCAGTAGAACCACACAGGGATGGCCCTCCTAGCCAACTGCTGCCCAGTGACCTCTAAAACATTACCTTCTGTTCTGTAACACCCCCCGGTCGTCACACATGTTGGCAGTGAGACATGGATGAGAGTGGGAGTGGATGACAGGAGCACAAAGGTGACCGCAGAAGAAGGAAGTTGAGGGCACGGATTGCTTCAGAGATGTGCCGACCACGTTGATGTATGAACTGCATGTCTAACCAAAGACTCTTGCACCGTTACTGCCAACACACATTTTCCCCCGTAAAGTAAATCAATGCTACATTCTCCAGAGTATGGGTTGTGTCAAATCCAAGAGGTGTGACTCTGGAGCTCATAATGCAAACTCCACAGAGAAGGCAGGAGGCAAATCCAGGACGAAGAGGGGCGAGAGAGCCTACCTGGTACAATCACAAACGGGCTCGGCGGAGAGCTCGCCTCAGGTCAACCCAGCACTGCTGGAGTACGCCCAGAGGCTCTCAGAGGAGATCGTGGCCCGTGCCGTGCAGCAGTGGGTGGAGGTAGACCGCCGCTACAGCGACATCCCCTACATTGAATGTGATGTGCCATGACATAGGAAAGTGTGTCACAGTGGAAAGGCCAGGCCAAGCTGAGACTGCTTTGACACTTATACCTGAGGTTCCACATGTGAAACAAGCCCAGAAGTCTCTAGCACGTTCACTCAGAGAGAATTAATCAAGCGTCTACCAACTGGGAGTAGGAATATGAATGAGCTGTCAGCAAATCAGTTTTGACCTTCTTTCAGTTTGGATTATACTGGGATTAAACCTAAAAATGCTCCTCCAAGGGGCCAAAGTACTCTGATCCTGTCCACGGCTCTGTGCTGATCTGTATCAGAGCTGGTGCCATACTGGAGCAGAGCGTCTTCAGTTGGATATCATCTTTCTCAGACCTTATTTGTCTCTTCTCTCTCAGTAGGTGTTGGCTGTCCCTGGCTGGACTCATATCCCAAAGCAAGAATTCCTATCAAATATTGCCAGTGAAAGCCTCTCCTGTTCGTCGATGCTGTCCCAGGGCCAGGGGTCTCTCCTCTTACAGAGGAAGTTATTAATAAACCTCCTCTGGTATCACTAGTTCAGAAACTCACCCAGCTGTCTGCTTTTTTCTAGTCTGATGTAAGGCTCCACAAACATTCAAAAGGCCGATGTTCTGCCTTAATGGCCTCCCTGGAAATCCTGTGGCAGAGCCGCAACAAGGAGCATCATCCTCAGCTCTGCTTATTCCGCCACCATTAGGCAGCCTCAACCACAGCCGTCCATGCAGCAGGCAGAGTCCTCGAAATGGGTTCAGGAAATTATGTGTACAAACTCCATATTTCCTGCACTTTAGGAGATTCAGTAATTGCAGTGTAAGAACTATAACGCTAGGATTCAGATCACCGGGGACCAGCTAGTCTCTAAGCCACAAAGAATCATGAGGATTAACATCTTTTCCAAAAGGGTGTGGTTCATCAACAGAAATTGAGTTTTTAAAAAAACTCCTGGGTTTTGGATGCAATGCTGTAGGTGTAGTTTTTGTACAATGCCTAACTGAAACACACTGCCACCTGCCCTAAAGGACAACAGCACAGATATGCAAACCTGGGAGCCCATGACATTTGAATCCAGTATGTATGTATATGGTCTCTTAAAATAGCACGGTGCTGTCCTGTAACAGATATATTTAGAATAGAGGTCCACATCCGCCAGAGTCCTTAATGAATGTCGCTATAGGCCCAACACAGTTCAGGTTTCTGTGAGTTGTTTTATAATATATCAGAGGGCACATTATAACAGTGTGGTCTTTGTTCACTAGACAGACGCTCAGTGGAGCTACAAGCCAGGGCCTCTCGGGCCACATCACGGAGATGTGTGCACAGGCACGCTAACTGATGTCACTGGGATTTACCCAAAATTCAAGTCACATTGCTAGCTAATCACTGATGAGGACACCCCAACTTCCACCCAGCTATTTGCAGTGACAACAGTGTTGTAGTAGTAACAAAACATCTGTAAACATCAACCATAACGGTAGGAACTAGTAGCTAACAGCGGCCTCCAGCAGAAGGTGAAAAGCCATAAGCACAGTGGCAGGTAACTGTCACCTCTTGCCTTCTCTAACAACAGTAATGTTGTTTCAGTATTGACATAAAACCAGTCAGTACCAGTAAAATGCATGTGTAAGTCACATTGTACTGTATTGGCTAACTGCTACCTTAAACCCTAGTGAAGGGAAAGTGTTACTTAGAACCTTTTTCATTCCAACGCCACAGTTTTACATGCTGTGTTGTGTAGGTGGGCTGGGTGATAACCGATCAAAGGGCTGTTGACTGTACGGCATTTCTCGATAGAAATATAATGGTGTGCTATAAAACGCCTCCCTGAATGGGTCACTAAAAAAATAAAGCATAACCTGCACTCATCTGTGTAGACAGATTCATTCTTGGGCTCCTGAAAACACTGAGGAGTCGGGACAACACCGTTCTCCAGTTCTAAATGGGATGCTGTGTGTTTCGGGTCAGATATAACGATAAAGGCTGTGGTGCTTTTCTGTCCATGGCAGGATTTAAACCACAAAGCTGCTTTTAATAGTACACAAGGGAGCTGATAGCAAAAGTTCAATGCGATTTAGAGTAGACGCCACACCTAGTGTACATGTTGCCATAATGCTGTTGTGAGCTTTACTGTTCAAACTGCTGAATTTCTAGTGTGATATTATCTCTGACAGAATTTTACTTTGTAAAAACTCTGGTATCATCTGTGTTTACAAATTGGCAAGAGAGCAAATGAGCTCAGTTTAACTTTTAATTTTTAGTAAAATACAGTTTATTCCCTTATTTACTTAGCATCTTGTTTGGTCTATTTAAGAGCAGGGATGAATCCAGTAGCCTGAAACCAGGTCAGTGATCCAGTAAAGGAGAGAACGGGGTACAATGAGCCACTTTTTACACGTCGTGATTCTACGGCAACATGAATGTGTATTCATTTCAAACAGCAGTTGCTATACTGTATAGCAGGTTGTTGTACATCCACAGTTTTAGAAGTATGACTCATCCAAATAAGTTGGTCCTATGGCACAGCGTAGCCCATTGTCCCCTACTGAGCACAGCTGATTTCAGGATTCTGACTCCTGAACCCACAATGGACCCTGTTGAATCTGTGTTTAACAAAAATTAAAAGAAGAAGCAGACAGCGAGCGTTGAGACTGAGGAAAAAAAGGTGCACTGACTTGACTATAAAGTGAAACCCAAGCAGCCTGATGAACACGGACACAGCCCACCTGCACTGTTTTCATGATTTGTCCGTTGCCAAATAAGGGAACAGTAACGTCCAGGAAGCAACTCTGCAACATGACACGTCAGCCAAAGAATATGTCATACTAAGTTAAAATGAGTGACTTTCTGCATATTACAGTACAATATTCATTTAAATTGCAAACCATTCATAAAGTATGTGTAAGAAGTGATGATACCAATAAATGAAACGTATGCCTTCTGTCACTACTGAAATATTTCATTATTACTCTCCAAATCACAACTTAACATCATGAATTTTGAAATTGTAAGGTCGAAGAACACATGGGTACTTGTTAACATCTCTGTGACACATACTGTCTCAACAATATTTGTTTAAAATACCCATAAAAGAAGACGTGCAGCTTCCTGTGTAAGAGTGAACGCAGCAGGTTAAAATCACAAACAAAAGGACCGAGAAACGAGCTCTGTGCTTGTCTGAGGAGCAGATGGCAGCCATAAAGCATGAAGGGTTATCTGTGACGCCAAAACAAATACTCAGTGTTCTCAGTGTTTATGGCAGTTGATTAGGTTCACTATGTAGAGATCAGGTCATTGACTGTGGTCACTGAACTGCACCGAGGGCAGAGCTGAGGAACACTGCATGTGGCAGGACTCGTGGTACTTAATGAACATGACACTGACAAGAGGCTGCTCCTGAAATGAGACATTAGGTAGGGAAGCTGAAAACAGACGTGAGATAAAGGTGGTCCATACTACAGATAGGATGTCCACTATGAGCTTCTTGAGTTTTAATTCTTCCTATTCAGACTGAAGCATCATTGTTCACTGGTGATGTTTCATGGTTCTCATGCCACGTTTCTGACTCCTTTACTGCTCAAATAACATATGCACGCCCTCATGCCAATACAGCACCTTAAACAAATGTTATAACCCAACACGCCCTTATATCAACATGTTGACCTTCTGAACATCTGAGCAGCAGATTAGTGCCTTCATGCAGATAACAAAGGCAGCTGACTGTTGTACCAGAGAACTTTATAAGCATGTCATAAAAAATACTGCCCTCAGTAACGGCAGATGTACCAACACTTTCCTGATTCACCAGTAATACACAGCTTTTTACTTTACTACTGTTTACTGCCACCTGTTCCAGCACTGACGTCTCATCTGTTTCACAAATAATGGAGCTAATCAAACCCTGTGTTTAGGGAGCTCATCTGATTCCTACTAAAATAAATAGTGTGTCCAAAGGAGTTAAATATAGAAACACAATGTAACATTTCAGACTGCTGAAAACATATTTGTTTATTGTTGCACTGTAACAATCATGTAAATGCATCAAGAACAAGGACTGATACTTCCACTGGAAGCCTGCCATCTGTTTCAGGAGTGTCAGAGACATTTTGTATTTATGTTACAGCTAAAAAGTACAGATGTAACCAAAACAACATAGAAATAAAAGAGGGACAATACATTCTCTGAACTGGAACAAGTGATCACAGATGATACTGATCTGTGTGACATCAACAAACACTCTCAGGAAATGTGCTGAAGCACTCAGCGGTGAGATCCTTTGTCTTTCCCATGGCCTCAGGTTAATGCAGTGTTGCTGTCTGGCTCCTTGTATTTGCAGTTATTACTTTACACTAAGTGCAACAAAGACTCCATTTCCACTGCACAGCAAGTTTACACTAAGCATTTTTCTTAGGCGTGACACACAGGGTGCCCATTAGCTGCCTCTTCTGCTACTATTATTTTCTATTTCTGGCTGTGAACATGAATCAGTCCCTCTTCTCAGCTGCAGAGTACCACCCTGTTTGAGTCTGAATTCTCCTGTAAAATGTTTCCAATAGTACAGAATCAAACCATTACAGTATATGACCTGTGTACATCATGTCCATGTAGTGATATGGGGACAGGAGGCAGCTGCTCACAGTAGGCTTCATGATGTGTCTGTGCAGAGATGGGAAGCAGCTGCTGTCTGACAGGACCTTAGAAAGTCAGATCCTTCTCTCCCAGTGAGGCAAAGCACTGGTCAATGCTCTGATCAGACACCTCCTCCAGAGTTGACGGCTTCCACTTGGGACTCTGGTCTCTGTCAACCAGCACTGGAAGCATGAGAAACAAAATCAGATGGTGGGACTGACAGGTAGGTAAGCTGAGATGATGTAAAGCTTCAACTGATCCCTGACCTTTGTTATCTTTTACTCATGACCAAACATCTAATGATGCTGAGTTTAGAAAGAAGAAACCGTCTACACCTCTTGGACAGCTAACATAGCATGCATGAAAACAGGAATCTCAGAAGCTGACAAGGTAACGACTGGCTCACTGAGGATAATGTACAGACAAAGTAAAGGACTAGCCAACACAGAGTGCCTCAGTAAGGTGCTGAGCCACCAGGCGCCACCAGAACAGCTTCACTGCACCTTGATATTAATACTACAAGTCTCTGAACTCTACGGGAGGATGAACACCATTTTTCCAAAAGCTATTCCCTCATGTGGTGTTTTGATGATGATGGTGGAGACGCTAACACGTCGCTCCAACATCTTCCATAGGTGTTCAACTGAGGTCTGGTGACTGTGAAGGCCACAGCATATGATTCACATCATAATGCCTCAAGCTGCGGCTGCCGCCGGCATGAAGTCGTTATGTTTACGGGTTGTCTGTCTGTCCGGCCAGGCCCATCCTTGTGAACGAGATATGTCAGGAACGCCTTGACAGAATTTCTTCAAATTGGGCTCAAGTGTCCGCTTGGACTCAAGGATGAACTGATTAGATTTTGGTCAAAGGTCAAGGTCACTGTGACCTCACTTCTGTCCCATACCCATGAATCTGACAGGTTGGCGGAGGCGTACACCTATGAAGTGGTAATTCTAGTTTTCACAGTCATCAGATCGTTCAGTGACCCCTCATGTCCTGTGGATGGGGGCTCCATCCTGGAGCAGACCGCTCATTTGTTCAGGTTTGTCTTTGTCACCCATCTGTATAATATGGTCATTTTGTACTACAAAGCAGAAAAGTATTAATTACTGAGCCTTTTATAAGAATTAGAATGAAATGAATTCTTTTTCATTGTACTTTAGTTCTATACTCATCTGCAGTCCGTCTACATCCAGTATACTGCCCATGTGACTTACCAGCTCTTACACCCTCATAGAAGTCACAGCCCCTCTGCAAATAACATGGAAGAAAAACTGATTTCACTCCAGCATATCAAGTTAAACATTTAAATCTAACAGCTATGATAGATGTTTAGGATAAACATAAAGAACAATAAGGCAGAATCATTTACTAATCCTCAGTTTCCTGTCCAGTTATGATTACTACCAGAGTGACATGTATGAAAAAGAAGCTCATGGATGTTGTGTGTTTACAGGTGACACACTGGTAAGAGGACGTCTGTTGGTTTGTACCATGCAGGCCTGGCTCATGCGATACTCCATCACCAGCACGTCCTGCAGGCTCAGAGCAGCACCTGCCTGCAGCTGCTTGAAGGTGATCTTCAGGGAAGTGGGAGACATTTTGGACAATGTCTGTAGAAGGAGACACAGGGAACTTTAATGTTTGAAAGACTGAACCTTTGAACACAACAATGGCAATGGACTGCTTTATTTGGTTTGAGATTATTTTCTGCAGAACATCATGAAAAACAAGCCAAGTATAAGCAAGGACAAAGAAGGTTATGCATGTGTAGTGTACGAGGCAGGACAGTGAACTCTGTGGTGTAGCAGTGACTGAGGAAGTGGGTTTATAATAAATATTTGATGGCTACGCTGACTCTCATCGGTTCTAATTACATTTTTTGTGGTTTGGAAGGATACTGGAAATCATTACGTCTGTTGAACCCTACGGAATGAAAGCAGTCAAAGAGTATTTGTTGAGTTTTAAAACAGTTCTTAAATATGTTGTTCATCAAAATGATCGGTCAGTGGAGGCTCTTTAACAGAACAGTATTAAACACTGTGCATAAATGATGGTGAACTCGCAGTGATCAGGAGAGGAACAATGAGGAGGGGGTGAGGGAGGGGCCTGAGGTTGTACACCATCTCTCTCAGGTTTGGTTTCACACAATCATCCTGCTGCGAGGTGAACAACTAAATCAGAGAGCGGAGTCACATCAATGAAAGGTTTCATCAAGGCACATTGATGGAAGCCACTGTGGTCTGTTAAGAGCTCTGAGAGCTCTCAGGAGGGATTCTAGTCACAAGCCTGAGACTCACCCCATTAAGTGCTTAGGCTGAGGTAACTACTAATTATGAACACATTTGCCAAAGCGAAATAATGCCCTGGCTCCATTTACCGGTAAGCTGTCAGTGGGCGTTATCTGATGCTGGGGTCGCAGGACTGCACAGGACCAGGTCCAGAGGTACAGTGATTCTTTAGCAGGACTTTAAATCAGTTCATACAACTACAGTAAAAGTACATGTGTGTGGTGATAGACACAGAAATTATCACCAAGCCTCCACCCCAGTGTTACCAGAGGTCTGTACATTTACTGTGGAGAATCAATGGATGATGTCAGTGACTGATGAAGGCTCAGGTCAAGAACATACCTCAGCCTGTTTCTTGGCGAACTCCGAGCCATCGGCCTTCAGATTCTGCATTATTCCCTCCACACTGCTGGAGCTGAACAGCCTAAAGGGAGGGAAACACTAACATGGGCTCCATTTTTCAGCAGGTTAACTTTAGTTACTTTAGTTAGTTTTAACAGAAACAGTCTGTGTTCTTCATAAAACTAAGTTTTGTTCTTCTTATGTCAAGGAAACCCATGAAAAGACCAAAGCCAACAATGAGTTGATCCTACTAACGAGTACTGTTCTGTGCCATAGAGCTCCACTGTTGTCCAGAAAGCCTTCAGTGAGCCACACTGTTGGACTACAGCACCAAATCCACCCCTAAAAACAGTCCCCAACAAACCCTACTTCCTGTACTCCTTTTGAGTGACATCTGCTTAAAACTAGTGTCCAGCTATTTGAAGGATTTGTTCAGCTGTTTTTGAAGGTTTACATCCTCAAAGTGAAAGGATGGGCTTGGGGCCAGATGCTACAGACAGGGCAGGGAAATGGGAAAGACTGAGATGAGTAACACATTGTAGGTTTGGGTCCTTTTGTTGACAAGAACAAAATTATAGAACATCACCCAGCCTTAACTAGCTCTTGAGCTAGTTAAGGCTGGGTACACACTCAGTACACACTCAGATTCTGTTCATGTTTGGGAACCCAAGGCTGACCTGTTGATATCAGACACGTGCTTGTCCAAGACAAAAGGCTTTTCAGAATCCAGACTGCTCTGTGGAGAGAAAGTATGCCCACATAGAGATTATTCTGTTCTCACCATCTCAACACTGTTACTTCTTCATGTCTACAAACTGTTTTGTTGCCTATTTAAGCAGTTCTGGATGGTTTAAATGTGTAAGGATTCTAACCTGGTTCTGATAGGAGTCTAGCACTCTGGAGACGTCTTCAGCAGAGGGAGACTTCAAGTCCACCAGCTCCTTCTCCAGGTCTGGGATCTGTTTAAGTACAAGGCCTGAGATCAGCAGTAGCCATAAAAGATGGCTGTACATTTAATCATAACACAGGGCAAGAAAAATAATTGTTTTTAAAATGGATGCAGGACCTTTCTCTGTTTGCTCTCCTGAGGAAAATACACTTTTAAGAAGACAAGTTACTTTGAATAGAGAATTTTGCTGCACTGCAGTGTTTAATGTCTTTTGGGTGGGATTCACACACCAACACACAAAAACCCTAGACATGTGAAGACACTGCTGTGTAGGGCTCCAGAAGTTGGGACGATCCCTACGGCACATTAACCACAGTTTATCAAACACAAGTTTATCCTCAACAAAGCAACAGCTCAAGACTGTTATTCTTGGCCAACGTGGAGTTTAGTTTAGTTTGTTTTTGGCCAAACTCTAAGTGTTCTAAACGAACTAAATCCACCCCACTGCTCGTCCGTCCTGAAAAATCAAGGTTACAGTCACCAACTCTGTCGCCGACTGTTTTGATGTGATGCCAACAGCAAGACAAACACAACCTGGACTAGCCAATGCTGGCACCTATAAACAAAAATGAGGCAGTGGCTCGGCGTCTGGCACTCCAGAGGACCTTGAAACTCACTCTTCCCCCAACCATGTTCCTGTGGTGCACTCATACATGCACCGTCACTCACAGTCACACTGGATGGTGAGTGGTTTAGATGAACTAAGAGAAATATATTAGGGAAAAACCTGGGCCCGTATTCATAAACATTTAAAGCTCAGAGAGTTGCTCCTTGTGATGAAATCCTAAGACAAATCTTGTTTTGGACATTTCCCAAGACTTGAAGGTTTGAAGAGCAGAGTCTCTCACTTACTTTTCTGGTGAGAGGGTAAAATAACGCCTAGGACTAAGGGCTCTGCGTTGCAAGTGTGTAACAGCACACTGACGCCATGAGTTATGTGTCACTTCTCATTCTGATGCGTTGCAAGTGTGTAACAGCACACTGGCGCCATGAGTTATGTGTCAGTTCTCATTCTGAGTCAGTCTCTGGTTTGTCTGCAGTCATCGTCTAAGACTAACTTCAGTTTCTGTACCTTCTTAGACTCCACAAAGTGAGTGGCAACTCCGGCTTTCTGCACATCGCGTCCCTTGAGACGGAAGCCTGTCAAAGCCAGAAACAGTCCCAACTTGCCCTGGAGCCTTGGTAGAAAATAGCCACCCCCCACATCAGGGAAAAGCCCTGTCAAAAGAGAACACAAAGCCACGCATTTAAACACATTCTAGTAACAGTTTCAATGCACATGCACATCAAGAAGCAATTTCACCATCTGTCACTGTAAGACCCTGCCAGTAAGAAACACAGAGATGCTGCTATAGACGAAGAAAAGCAGCAATATGTGAAGTTTGAACCTGCTATTTGTCAATTTTTCTTAGGAAACATCTTAAAAATGAACCAATTATTAAAATAGTTGCAGATTAACTTTCTTTTGAGTAGTTAATCTTATTATATCTAAGCTGTATGATAGTCATTCTGTATTATCAATAATGTTTCTATTTGATTTCAATGTTTCTGACAGGAAATGAGATTCCACTGGTCAACGAGATTCCTGACTGCTCTGCTAGAGAAGGGAGAAGTGGGAGGCAGAGGGAGGGATTTAGACAAGCTGACCTGATTCATGCCTCAAAATAAAAATGTCAGATTAGGGCTGTTGTTCAGAACGCTAGCAGGCCCGGGTTAAATCTGTTAATCCTGCCACAGAAGGGGTTCATGTTCCGTCATGAGGGAGGGCTCGACAGTGTTGGTGTGTGACTGAGGGAGTTCAAATTGTTGTCTGTCTGGATTTAAACCCGTTTTATTTAATTAAAAATGGTGAAAAATGCCTGTGACATATTCAGATGTGATTTAGTTTGAACTCAAACACATTCATATCATAACCATGTATGACAAAGAAAAGTGATAGAGCTGTCAACAGCTACATGTTCAAAATAGCTGCTGATTACGTTTCTGTCAATCGACTAATTGATTGTTGGACTAAAGTGCTGCTGATGAAATCCCATGACAACAACGTCCCTTTCCATCATCTTCAATGTGTCTGTGGCACATCGGGCCTCAGCCCACGGGTTCTCGTAGAACACATAAGTCTTCAATACAGGTCAAAGTCCAGGAATTTCCTTAAACAGTTTGGCACTGAGGCTTTTACTAAAT
>NW_018128114.1:602911-613297 GCF_001952655.1 Monopterus albus | reverse complement strand
GGTTCAGCCTCAGATCAATCCATATCCTGTGCTCTAATGAGTATTTGGAGCAGCAGGACAGTGTATGTGGGGTTGAGTTAAAATAAGCTACAGTGTGTTCATGTAATGAAGGATCATGTCACCCGGTGCAACAGTGTGACTCACTGATGTGTTTTAATAGTTTCTGAACAACAGTGGAGCTCGATAGCACAGAGGAATAAGATACTGTATATCAGGCCGTGATGCACATACAGCACCTGGTAGTAGGATGCATACATACAACTGTTGACAAAAACTTGTCCTTAATATTTCCTGGAGCATTATTTTGATATACCTAATAAAAATGATATTGCTTGAATGGTGAATCCCAATAACTGTGCCACACATATGCAGCCCTCATCACAAGCTCACCCTCTGGTCTCTGGCCCTTTCTTTGAAGGAGGACCATTAAAAAATCATGACCGGGGCCCTCTGAAGGGCCGCAGGGACCCTGATGAGCCCTTTTACTGTTCACCATTTAATCTTCTTCTTATGTCTGTGTTATATCTGTTGCCTTTTTTCTTTTAATTGTGAAGCGCTTTGTGATGTCTGCTCTTAAAGGTGTGATATTAAAAAACATTCACTACATCACAAATGGCCTTTTAATGTGGAAATACTCAAAAGGGAACAAGGGACAGCTGATGTTATTTTCTACTGAGGCTTCTGAGGCACATAAATAAAAGATACATAAACAAAGTGCTGTCTTTAAAAGGCTCTGCACACCCAGGCTAATTAGACTGCTCAGGTTGAAGGTGGGTGGAGCTGTGGTGGGAATTATAAGGTCACCAGGCTCAGCGTACCAAATGTCTGCAGAAATCTAACTTCTCCCACTCTGGCAGGTTCTGAAAAGCTGACAGCCTACACATGCCCATACAGTCACGAGAACAGATCAAATAAGTCAAAGTAAGTGTTGTCAGGACTGAAAATTGTCTAAATTAATTCCAGCACTTGAAACCATCTGTATCACATTGGCAAACGTCAGTGGAAAAAGGCAAATTCCTCACTGTGAGTGAAGTGACAGTAAACTCAGCACATATAAGAGGCTCTTGAGAGGATTCAAGTCAAACATTGGGGCTAAAATAAACATGCAGGGTCTAAAAGCAGCTGTTCCCCAAAAGAAATGGTGCAGTGTGAAGTCCCAGTTTGGAGAGAAGATGCCGATAATGGCAGAGCAGTGGTCTGAAGGTCAAGTGCCTTTAGTAAAACAATAGTGACAGTGTATTACGACCACAGCAAGAGGATGAGCCAAGATTTCCTGCCCTCTTGCCAAAGTGACTGGCGAGTTTTAAAGACACCAGGAGATCCTTAACTTTAAATGATCATTAATACTGAAATGAAACTATGTTCACAAGAAACTTCACAAGAAAGCACCGGACTACACATTGTTGTATGTGCATGAATTAAATGAAAACAAAGAATCAACACTTGCAGACACAGCCTGAAACCCACGTATCAAGCCCCTCACACAGCCAGCCCTCAGCTCATGCAATTGAATTATCTTACAGTTTCCTCCCACTTTTTTCTTTGTGGCCTTGCTTTTGAGAAAATTCCACACAATTAGCAGGCCACATCAGCAAGAACCTTAGCCTTTTTCTTTCTGCTGCACTCATTTCCTGTCCACTTGACAACATAATCTTCATCCTGACCCTGCTCCAGACATCTGAGTCACATACCACGGCACAGCACTTCACATCAGCTCGAGATTTATTATGGACTCTGAGCCCAGAATGCACTGGAATAAGCCTGATGTGTGGGTGTGTTTGTGTGTCAAAGAGATGATGACGTGTGCGTCCTTGGAAGGGTGAGGGGTAAGTGCATGTAGACAGTTTAATAGAAAATGAACAGGTTCACACTGAAGCTACAGAAACCTGTTAACCTGATGTTATACTGGTAGCAGCTAATGCTGATGTATTACCTACGTGTCACCAGATTCCAACCCAAATATCAAATCTGGGCAGAAAAATCTGTCAAGAGCCTTTAAACTGGCCAGAAATTGAACTCAGCCTTCTAAAAGTACATGCAGATAAAAAACTGAAACGCTCCTGAATCTAACAGGCTAGTTCCTGGCATAACGTCAGCTGTAGTTTGTTACTAATCTCATCAGCGCCTCAGGAGAAGGCCATCTGTCTACAGCGGTCAATTAGCTGAAAAGCAAACCACAGCTTAGTATCCTGGCAATGGCCATGTACACTGGGGGAACTGACTTAGACAGGAAAACACAAAGAGAAGTTACTGATGTTGTTATAGGCACCGGGCCATTTAGTCACTGATGAGGTAGAGATTACTTGAGGTTTGCACGTTTCTAGACCTGCATCAATTACAGGCTTCCTACTTCAGGTGTTCAACTTCTCCACACAGACTCGTCTCCTCGTTACCACAATGGTTCTTTTAGCAGTTAATCCTTCTCATCTGGTTTTATCAGCAGGAGGTTACTGTCCCATCACACACTGCACTGTATACAACTCACCTGTCGCTCACGCAGACCCTGTGTGTACGACTGCATATGAATCGGATCCACCTGGGTCAACAACTGAATCGGTTCATCCTGAAGACGTAATGAACTAGATACCTGCTCACGTTGCTGTGGCTCAACCAGTGCCCCCCCCCACACAGCAGCCAGTGGAGCTGAACGGTCTTACCGATGCCGGTCTCTGGCATGGCAAACAGCGTCTTCTCAGTGGCCACTCGAAACCGTCCATGAACCGACAGACCTACGCCCTGTAGGTGGAGGAGGACATGGGTTATGAACTAATGAACGCTATGATGGAAAAGAGGAGAAAACAATGGTGAAAAAATACACAGAGGGGGAACTTTAATCAGCACACAGCTGAAATTCATGATGAGCCATCAACCTGAAAACAGCAGAACGTTGTCCATTGTGAAATGACAGAAAGGAGAAAAAAGAAAAAGACTAATTGTCTTTTAGCAATGATCACTGGATGGACCCAGACCCAGTGAGGGACTGTTCAATCTCGCATTACCCACGTTTCTCCATAAAAGTAGTGGAACATTGTTACGTGCAGCGTGGTACCACCAAGCACCATATAAGAACGTGTCTCCAGGTCCTGCTGTAAACAATAGAAATGTGCAAAAGTGTGCAGAGCAGCATGTTTATAGCTCATGCCTACAAACAGAATAGACTGCAAAATTTACAACCCAGCAGGCACAGTTAATGCTGACTAAGAATGTGAAGAGGTTCAGAAAGCCCTCATTAGGACATTTGATTTGCCCAATATAAACCAAATATTGATACAACAGGAGGTAAAATTCATTGAAATTACACACTGTAGTTACATCACTCTCCACATCTCTCCAGTGTTCCACCTTTGCAGAGGAGCCAAGTTATGCAAACTCAGAAATTAACAGCTGACACTTTGTATTGAGGTAGAAAAGTCTTTGTTACTGTGAAAAAAACAACAAACGACGAAGAAAGAGAAAGTCATGTCTGACTGAAAAAGCTAAATATCCATGTGACATTACTTTGCACATCATGCTTTCAAAACAAGCACTGCTTAGGGCTGTGAAAGATGAAAAACATAATGCAGGGATCCAAATGTGCCCAGAGGTCCTTTCTGGCTCTCACTGTTGTCTTCTTATTAGGCAGAGTGGACATTAGCAAATAAGAGCTGTGTTTTCCAGGACAAAGAGATTACACTCTTGCAGCTCTGAACAAATATTCATCAACTGAGCAGCAAACACGACCCGCCCTTGTCAAACTGCCTTACACTCAATGTCAGAAGCCTTCTGTCAGACTATGTAAATGTTTGAAACTTGAAGAGCAAACTAAAACCTGCTGAAAAGAGGATGGTGTCTGCTCAAATGCTTTAGCATTCACACGTCTTAATTCAAGGGACTTTAAACTTTGAGAAAAATGAATGATGTGAATGAGATGAGGTCCCTCTGAAGCAAGAGGGAGACGAACAAATCGACCAGCTGATGACACACCTTCTCTCCCTGTTGGCTTGTTATCACTAATGCAGCCGCACTCGTTCGACGTGGGAGTTCTACTCCAAGCTCAGAGCTGATCTGGGAACAGGGCCTCCGGTGCTTCGTAGACTTTTCCATATATAGAGCTAACCTGTTTTCAACCACCACACACAGGAATACCCTGACGACAGTTTGCATCAACATGTCTTATCTGCGTTGATAAGACAGATAGGAGAGGTAGACTTCAAATCACTTTGCTCTCAGAACCAGTCTCTGTCTTAAAGTTTGACATTATATTTCTTGATATTATAGGCAAAGCTGGTGTCTGCTTCTAAGCCAGGTACTTGCCTCCTTGATCCTCTACGAGCTAAACTTTTCAAAGATCTCTGACCAGTTGTGGGGCCTACAATTATACATTTTGTTAACGTATTACGTAAAACTGGCATGGTCCCTTCTTGCTTTAAAACGGCTGTGGTTAAACCCCTACTTAAAAAAACACACTTTGATGCAGAGTCTCTGAATAATTATGTGCTGTATCTAACTTTCCATTCTTCCATCGGCCATCCTGGGACCCCTCTCCCCTCTGGCTGCGGGTGCCTGTTCAGATGATTGGATCTGGATCCTCATCCTTCAGAAGTCCAGGTGTTACAGTGAAATCTCTGACCTGTCAGATGTTATGACCACAGGGGCACTGTTGCACATTTTTATCATTTGTTGTGTCGACAGTGAGCCAGAAGAAGAGCGTGTATGTAAACGGTGTAAGTCAAAATGGGATACACCTCCAAAGGTGGTTGAGAATGACCAAGCTAAGATCCTGTGGGACTTCAAGATACAAACTGGTCATGACCGACCAACCAACCGGACATAGTAGAGGTGGACAAACAGAAGAAGAAGGCCGTAGTGATAGATGTAGCAATCCCAAGCGATAGCAACATCAGGAAGAAGGAACATGAGAAGCTTGAGAAATACCAAGGGCTGAAAGAGGAGCTAGAAAAGATGTGGAAGGTGAAGGCACAAGTGGTCCCTGTGGTAATAGGAACAGTGGGGGCTGTGACCCCCAAACTGGGAGAGTGGCTCCAACAGATCCCAGGAACAACATCTGAGATCTCTGTCCAGAAGAGTGCATTTAAGATATTGCACAGGACCCTCAAGCTCCCAGGCCTCTGGTAGAGGACCCGAGCTTGAAGGAAGGAATACAAGGCCGCCCCAAAGTGGGGGGCGAGTGGGGAATTTTTTAAATATATATACATGTGTGTATATAGTCAAGGTCACAACAGAGGAGATGCAATGAAAGGTATAGACCCATCTAAAAGCCTGAGATCTTCTCCAACCAGGTGAGTTAAACAATATCAAGAAATGACAGAACTTTAAGATCAGAGTCAGTCTTTGCCTTTGTGCACCTCTGTCTGAATTATGACTCATCAGAGGTATTATGGGGCAAAGGTACCGGCTCAAATTCCAACAATATCTATCACAGAAAAAACTGTGGCGGCAACAATGCTTTGTCACTTTATATTTCATCCTGTCAGAGGCAGAAGGTAACAGCAGTAGATAATTCTCTACTGACACCTACTGGGAAACTTTAATACTTTTATACACTGGCTGCCTCAGTCTAAAACTCAGCCAAAATATTTGATGAATCTTTGATACTCAGAAACCAGAACAAAGTCTTTTCAGTGCCTCAAATGATCAATATACCTTACCCAAAAAGAAACAGTGTAAGTTTAACCTAACAATATATTTTAAATATATCAAACCTTAATGTACTTACCCCTCCCATTGTTATTCCATCAATGAGGGCAATATATGGCTTTCTGCATGCTCCTTGAAAGATAAAATAAAACGTGTAAAAACAAGAAGAAATGTCATTTAAATTCAGTTTAAACATGTAAACTGATAAAGCAGAGATGTGAAGCCATGACTGCAAGTGAATGAAAGATCATAGGAAACAATAAAACAACAAATATGTCATAATAAAGAATAAAAAATAAAAGATTATAGCCCACACACTAATTTCTCAACAAAAATTAATTAATTAACGAGCCCATGACATGCTTTTCCTTGTTTTCTGACTTATCTACAATATCAACGGTGAATTAGCATCTTAGATGTGACCTAAAGCTCAAAAAATGAGGTGAACGTATACTCTAATATTTCTATGCAGAAGCAACTCGGTTTATACAGGTCTCGCAAATGACACTTTTTTCTAACAAAATAAAGTATTACATGAGAGTTTACAGATTTCTTTAAATGGTCATAATCTCCAGGCAGTTGAGCTTGCCTGACCTCCACTGGTACCATTGTAAAAGTGGAATATTTTGACTGCACTCGGTTTTGTGAATACATTTTTCCTCCTCCTGCTGCACTGTGACCAGAGGATGTGGAGAAAAATACAGGGTCTGAGGTTACTGCATGTCCAGGAATGTTCCTATACAGGGACTCGTTGTTTTACCTGACTGGGTCTAACCTACTAGCAGCCGGCCTGTGAAGCCCCCTGGGGCTGTGACTGATCAGCTCATCAAGGCTGGATTCCCCTGGAGCACAGTACCTGTTTGTTTTGACAGCTTGAGGCCAGTGTGTCTGCTGCATGTGATACGATGCTGGTTAATGATCCACAATGTTAATGTTGGTGCTACGCTACTTGTTGGAATTAATTTCACTACTTTTGGACGGTACGTGGTCGTGTGGAGGAAGACATAGCCGTTGGATTGACCGACCTTGGAGCTACTTGAAAGGGAGTGATGCTTCCACTGCTTGGTGGGACTTAACAGGTTTAAAAACACACACATTGCATGTCTGTTAATGCCTTGTTTCTGTAACGTTGGAGAGGATTATCATAAGGCTGGAGAAGTCAAGGTCAAAGGTCAAAGTGTTTATTTGTCATATGCACAGTTAGGAAACATGTTTCCCTGTACAATGAAATTCTTACTTTGCCGTCCACATGAATGTCACAAAATACAAATAAAATATAAAGTAGATGAGCAATAACACAAATCTAAATAGGCAGTAAAATCACAAATTTACTGGATTTACTGACCTTGGAGCTACTTGAAAGACAGTTACTATGTCTGCATTATGCCACTTAAAATATGGGGTTTCTCAACTACCCGTTTTGTTTAGAGTGTTACACATCTCTTTTCATCGGCGCATATACCGTTGTTTACCCATTTATGCAGGAGCAATTCAAATTAATTACTGCCGACAATTCACTGTGCTATTCACTTGCAACAAAACGCTGGCAACAGGAGGCGTGCGTGCTCACAAACTATCCTCTCATTTTTAGGAAGAGGCTCTCTGGTTTTATCGTTTTGAAATGATTACAGACTATTTGGAGTTATGATGGGTGCCACGCTAATCTAGAGGTACCCTGGATTAAAGATTAAATGGCTGGAAAGGAGCATAACGAGCAGCCATGGGCACTTTAAGGCATTTCTCATTGTAATCATTAAGCATACCTATGGCATTGTTGAGAATATATTCCTCACGGAAAAAGTCCTGTGCAAGAGAGCCACCGACCTTCCCTGCTTCTGTAACCGCTGAGAGGGAAAACAGATGGCAAAACAATAATGAAGTAACCTGTGTTTCTGCTACAGTCATGAGTTTGCAGATAAAAGCTCCCGATTGATTGGATCTGCACGGCTACTCTTTACCTCTGATGTCTCCGCCAGCACAGAAGGCTTTTCCACCTGCTCCTTTGATAATGATAATGTCAGTCTCATTGTCCTTCTCCCATTTCTAGAATAAAAATACAGCAAATTTAAAAGTGATCATCATCAAAAGCTGACACCTGATTATGTACTGATGAGTTTTCAGTTTAGATATTCAAAGCAGAAGTTCAGAGAACCACAGCTATTCAAAACAATTTATGTAATACTGAGACCAATGTCCCATTTTAGTGTCCTGAACCATGACCTTTAACGGATTGTAGGTTTGCAAAACTAAACAAGCAAGTGGATGGTTGGATTTTTAGAACCATAAGTGATACAACAGTTGTGTCCTCCAAATGCCAGGAAGGTTGGAGTGATTACTGGATGGAAGGGATGTATTATTAGAAACATATTAATGTGCTTTCTGAACCAACCACATCAAATCTAATTATTGTTTTTCATTAGGTAGAAGTAGTTACATTCTGTAAACTGTTCCATAAGTATAGAAGCTTAGGGTAAATAGTCTAAAAGACTTTTGTACAGAAGACAAGTGTTTGAAGAGATTTAGAGCTGCAACAACTAATTGATAAAAATCAATAATAAAAGTAGTTGGCAACAAATTTAATTAGCACCTAGTTGGGTCTAGTCATGTAGCTGTGTATGATGGCTGGTCAGCGACTACGTCAGTGAGGCGTATCAAAACATTTGCAAAGGTTTTTTGATTTTGTTAACACTGTAACGACCTGTGCACTTTATAAAAGCTTGTTCTTGAACAAATAACAATGCACTGCATAGGAACAATGCAGAAGCATTGTTTAAATGAATGCATTGTTATTTTTTTATTATGTGGAAAATGTCTGCATGATTTTTATGCATCTGCTTAAATGATTAATCATAGAAATAATCGAGAGATTAATAGATTATACAAATAATCATTAGTTGCAGCCCTAAATATAGATTTAGGAGAAAATATGTTAATAACATCGAGACCTTGGCAACACCCGCCTACTAGCTTTCTTCACACCTTGAGCTGAGGGTAGATCTGTCGGATCATGCTCAGGTTGAGGGCATTCAGGACTTTGGGTCTGTTCATGGTGATCATGCCGGTTCTGCCCACTTTCTCCAGGAGAACCTCTGGGTTCGTCTGACTGCACATCTGAAGAAAACAGGGACATTGGGCATCATCTACTGTGCTGAATAGAGTTAAGAAATGTCTAACACAGACAAACTAGAGTGACCTACAACACAAGTAAATTAAAGTAAAATCATGATTTGTTTCCATATGTAAAATCAGCATCAGCACACAACGTCAAACATGTTTTTGTAACACACACCATTACAGGTCTACTACTTGGGCATCATCTACTGTGCTGAATAGAATTAAGAAATGCCTAACATAGACAAAATAGAGTAAATTAAAATAAAATTATGATTTGTTTCCCATATGTAAAATCAGCACACAACATCAAACATGTTTTGTAACACACAGCAATACACACTCACAGTACGTGAGTGAACCCAGGTCCAACACTGGCTCCCTGCAGAGATGTGTCAACACACTGGCCTGTTATCACACTAAGCTTAAATCTACTTTACTTTAGAAGCAATACAGGTTTAGTAACCTTTTTCTTCACAGCCATGTTTGTGACAAGCTGAAACTACAATTCCAACTTGTAGTTGAATAGTTGTTACCCAACAGCAGTTACCACATTCAATGCTGCTAAAATATAATATGGCTGTGTGAGAGGTCTGTTGTTAAGTTTTTTTATGGTCTTATTCCATATTTTCTATTGCTGTACCGACTGGAGGTCACTCTAAAATGTCGTTGTACGTGTTACAATGACAATAATGGATTATCTATCAATCTATTTTATATAAATGGCAATATATTCTGAGCACAACAGCGGACTACACCGTACTGGTTAAGCTACAAACGTCTCACTTCGCACCTACCTGTATGTGGATGTCAAAGTTGTTAAGGACATTATTATTATTATTATTATTTCCCACTTGTGTCGTTCTGCCAATCGCTGCACTTTGGCGTACAGCTCACTTTTCCTCCTCTCTCCTCTGAAAGGTTTCGCGTTTACTTCCTGGAGGAGGTAAAGAGCCATTCCTGATTGGTCGATGCTGATGACGCAACGGTCCGCGTGTGTATATATCGAGTCGGTGTTTCTGTCACACTGACACCTACTTTAGTGGAGGGAGGAGGGTGATTCTTATGATCTTAAATTATAGGACACATCCATGTGTCATTAGAAACGCGAAAAAAAAAAAATTCAAATTTCAAATTTGAGTTTGAACTTTATTTGCCCATGCTTTTTATTGACAGCTGTAGATTCCAGCCATAACTATATATATTTTTTACTTTAGATTAAGCAAAGTAATTAAAACTAGACAAATGCATTTCCTATCGAAAGTGCGTGTGGATGCTGATGTGCTGAAGGCTCGCCCTGAAAATGCCTGAAATCAATTGCTGAAAGAGCTGAATGATGAGAAGAAATGGCTGAAGTTCTTTGTTGAAAAAGTGGAAGGTTGAGATGAACAGAATGACGGTGCACATGTCACTAAGCTTGGACACAAAAATGGACAATGAAACAATTGGAAGGAACAGTTATCGCAGGGCATCGAGTGCAGCTGACAATCTAGTGTACATAGATATTTTGTGTGTGTGTGTCTTACTGTAAAAGTAGCAGGTGCATCATTAAGTGACTCAGCAGTTTGAGGACACTACAGCAGATTTCAGTCAAATATGGGCTTTGAACAATTGACAACTATACATCCTATTGAAAAA
>NW_018128114.1:596586-602533 GCF_001952655.1 Monopterus albus | reverse complement strand
TTTAAACCCTAAAACAACCCTTCAGTAGTCTGTGTAAGTGTTGGTTTTACTTTGACTTTGATTTCTAATTTGTCCCACCTCTCTGCTGTGTAAGGCATGGGGCATATTCAATGGGAGGAGACTGGCAGCAGAATATAACGAAGCTGAGATGAAAACAAAACTATTCGCCAACAGACTGCAGCAGAGACAAGATCTCAGTGATGGAACTCCGGTTAAGGAGAAATGCAGCCAGCGGGTACCATCCTCTTCGTAAGTACATTTACAGCTTTAAATGGCAGCTTTTAGTTTTGAAAGAGCCAACTAATGTTTCTAAATTTAATCTCAGCAGAACATTAACTTTGGTTAAATGGTGATAAAGATCAAAGCCCACCTGTTTTAATGACTTCATCTTCACTGACTCCATTCATTTGTCTTCATCTCTTTATTTCAATAGTGTGTTGTTTTAAATTGTTTTATATTGAAGCACATTTTAGTCAAGTCTACAAATAACTTGAATTGGCTAAGAAATATGCACTCTGTATTATTTTTGAAATAAACACAGAATAAATAGAATATGAAAAGTGAATTCAAGTAATTGGATAAACTAAATGGTATAACCTAATAGGATATGATGAAACTCAAAGCGGTGTGCAAACAGTGACAGTAGTGTAAATAATAACAAGATTATCAGGTGGTTAGCATCACCAGGGGCATTGGTGATGAGGCATTGGTGAATCGCTAAACTAATATTTAGTTATATAACCACTATTTCTGAGAACTGCTTCACATCTGTGTTGCATGGATTCGTCCAACTTCTGGCACCTGTGGACAGGCATTCCAGCCCAGGACGAGTGCACAAATTCCACAATTCCTCTGCATTTTTTGGTTTAGCCTCAGAAACAGCATTTTTGATGTCACCCCACAACTTTTCTATTGGATTAAGGTCCGGGGACTGAGCTGGCCACTCTATAACGTTAATCTTGTTCGTCTGGAACCAAGATGCTGCTCGCTTACTGGTGTGTTTGGTGTCGTCGTCTTGTTGAAACATCCATTTCAAGGGCATTTCCTCGTCGGCATAAGGCAACATGACCTCTTCAAGTATTTTGATGTATTCAAACTGATCCATGGTCCCTGGTATGCAATAAATAGGCCCAATACCACAGTATGAGAAACATACCCATATCATGATGCTTGCGCTACCATGCTTCACAGTGTACTGTGGCTTGAATTCAGTGTTTGGGGTCGTTTGACAAACTGTCAGCGGCCCCTAGACCCAAAAAGAACAATCTTGCTTTCCTCAGTCCACAAAATCTTGCGCCATTTCTCTTTAGGCCAGTCAATGTGTTCTTTGACAAATCATAACCTCTTCAGCACATGCCCTTTTTTCAACAATGGGACTTTGCTGGGTCTCTTGTCGATGGCTTTGCTTCACATAGACGTCTTCTGATTGTTATAGTACTCATAGGTAACTTTAGACCTTCTTTGATCACCCTAGAGCTCATCATTGGCTGAGTCTTTGCCATTTTGGTTATTCTTCAATCCATTCGAATGGTAGTTTTCCATTTTTTTCCACATCTTTCTGGTTTTTGTTGCCATTTTAAAGCATGTGAGATCATTTTAGCTGACACGGCGACGAGTCAGCCTACAGACGGGAGGTTGAGCAGCTGGTCCTGTGGTGTAGCCTCAACAACCTGGAGCTGAACATGCCCAAATATAGTGGAGATGACAGTGGACTTCAGGAAGGCCCCCCACCTTACCCCCACTCACCATACTTGGCAGTACTGTATCAGCAGTGAAGTCCTACAAGTTCCTGAGCTCCACTATCTCCCAGGACCAACATCACGTCCAACATCAGGACCATCACCAAGAAGGCACAGCAGAAGATGTACTTCCTGGTAGTAGCACAGACAGGGACAGAAAGAGACTCAACAAGCTGGTTAATACCTTTTTTGGCCTGCACAGTCGTTCTTCAGAACTCATTTACATATTGCGTTCAGGATTCTTGTAACTGTTCATGACTGCTTTTGACCGGTTAGATTCAGCCTCGGATTCTACTTCCCCTTTTTTTAGAAAACTTATCATCTTAATACTTAACACGAGACAGAAAACCCACTTCTGCTTGAAATACAAAAGTTCCCATTATCGCTTTCAACTGAACAATCAGAGTTACACACAGATTTTCCATCAATGCTTTAAAATCAGACCATGGATCTTTATATTTTGAATACTATACTTGACTAAACATTGATTATTGATTAGACATTGATTAAAACACTATTTATCTATCAAATCTTTACTTTATACGTGGAGCATGATTTTTTTTATGACTTTCTCAGTGTCTTTCTAATTTTTCATCACACTCCTCTCTCTGTCATACACACTCAACTTCACTTCCCCTTTTCAGGGATTTGTGTCTTACTTCCTCTTTTCTGTGACTCAGCATTCTCCACTCTTTGTGATGAGATTTGATATAAAAGCACTTTTCACCATTCCATACAATACAATCATTTTACATTTTTCTCTTACACGTTCTTTAATGATTATCTCAAACAAAACACACACATAAATAATCTCATGATTATCCTTATTACTTTATGCATTCTGCCATAGCATTTTAATAATTTTTCTCTCTCTCTCAACTCCTCTTGCTGCTTCTTGCACACATCCTTGCTGTTCTTGTGTGAATTCTGACTGCAAAGAGACAATTTGCTCAATAGTTTCCTGCAGCCCCTGTTGTAAGGTTTCTGATGCCAGATGATCAGAGGCCAGCTCTGCTGTTATGGTCTGTTTCCTGTGCTCCTTAGCTCTCTCCGGGACCCATTTTTACAGGCTTACCGACACTCAGAAACAGCATTTTTGATGTCACCCCACAGGTCTTCTATTGGATTAAGGTCCGGGGACTGAGCTCCAGATCATGATGCTTGTGCCACCATGCTTCACAGTGTACTGTGGCTTGAATTCAGTGTTTGGGGTTGTTTGACAAACTGTCAGCGGCCCCTAGACCCAAAAAGAACAATCTTTTTAACTCTAACCGGTTCTTTTATCTGAAGGCCCCAAGAAGTAACACTCAGGAGACAGGAATCAGCTTTGCGTAGATTTATTTTCTTCTGGTTAAATGCAGAGTTATTACAGCGCTGGGATCTGTGAGATGACAAGTCCCAAGAGCGTCAATAATCAAAAATCATTCACGGGCTGGGACTGCCCTGTACATGGGTGGAACTCATACGTACTCTTAATCTGTTGGCTCTACACTCACAACATGAACTGGACACAAGGTTCATACAAGGTTCATGCAAATATTCTAGAATGTTCGAATAAGCAGTGTGTGTGTGTTGTTATCTTCAGGTGTTTCTCTATTTTCAGGCGTTTCTCTCTAACTGAAAGTGGACAGGCAGTTAGCTGTGTCACTTACTTCCCTGATTCTGTTGTAAAAAACCCCTTACTCATGCTTCAGACATGAGTGACCAGTTCAAGCCCGTCAGACATTACATCTGTAAAGTAGCATAAATTAACAGTATCTTATCTATAGTTTCCAGAACGACACTTATCTATGCAATCTATTCTTGCACAATTCCAAGAAGATGAAAAATACTACAAGTTGACTCAAAGCTGAATATTATAACTATAATGCATGCATGAGAGCCAGGTTAATACTGATACATGGTGCTGTTATGGAAACACAGACAGTCATTCTAAACTCTCATTATAAAAGCAAAATAATACTAACAGTAAATAAAACAACTGTAACTCCTGAAATCCAATCCTAACAATCTTGCTTTCTTCAGTCCACAAAATGTTGTGCCATTTCTCTTTAGGCCAGTCAGTGTGTTCTTTGGCAAATTGTAACCTTTTCAGCACATGTCCTTTTTTCAACAATGGGACTTTGCAGGGCTTCTTGCCGATAGCTTGGCTTCACATAGACGTCTTCTGATTGTTACAGTACTCACAGGTAACTTTAGATCTTCTTTGATCACCCTGGAGCTCATCAGTGGCTGAGTCTTTGCCATTTTGGTTATTCTTCAATCCATTCAAATGGCAGTTTTCCATTTTTTTCCACGTCTTTCTGGTTTTGGTTTCCATTTTAAAACAGTGAGTCTTTGTTTAGCTGAGTAGCCTATCATTTTCTGCACCTTTTTCTATGTTTTCCCCTCTCCAAACAACTTTTTAATCAAAGTACGCCATTCTTCTGAACAATGTTTGTAACAAACCATTTTACTCAGAAATGCTCTATAACCAGCTTGTACAACATTTGCTGCCTTCATCCTTAAATAAGGGCCACCTGTTTGACACCTGTTTTTTCACAGATTGAATGACCTCACTAATTGAATGCCACACTGCTATTATTTTGAACACCCCCTTTCAATGAATGATTCAGTTATACAGAATCAACAGCATGCATGTCATGACTGTTGGGTCTGTTGGTTTTATATTATTCTACTACACCTACAGTACTAGTAAATTATTTGCCATGAAGAAATGCAATTTCTACCAAAAACAGTGATTGATCTGATTAGTGATGTTGGACTGCTATTATTTTGAACACAACTGTATGTAACGCTTGTTTTATATGTTGGTTAAAAAAAAAAACTATTTTGTGCTTTTCCTAACACCCAAAGTAAATCTAAATAGTCATCTTTTCTCATCCTCCACTGACTCCAAAAGTCAGTGAAATACTGACAAAAATCTTTTTCATGTAGCAAATGTACATTAAAGAGCCATTACTGGCAACGTTAAGGTGGCACTAGCATAGAAAAGTCTGATATCACTAAATGATGATCTGAAAAGCCAACAGGTGATACTGTGGACTCAACCCATTGTTGTATGGTTAGATTAACATAGTCCAGCATGGCTGCCCTCACTAATGTTCACCCATGTGTACTGGACGACTAATGGATGAAACTTCTAAGAAACATCTAAGAGGTCATTTTCTGCAACCATGCTGGACAGAAAGTAGGCTGATGGTTGATGAGGCTGCCTTGTATTTCTATCAACTAAAGGATGTTTGTATTGATATGATATAAGCAAAAAGCTACAGTTAATGAAATTGATAATGGGTGCATTAGATTTACAGTCTTTGTGGAAATGATCAGGCATTGACAATAGTTAATAGTACTGCAGCAGAGAGGTGGTGGAGGGTCCCCACGTCAAACTTTATTTAGGGCCTCATAAAGACTTGAGCCGGTCCTGGATCAGAGGGTGGGCCAACACCATAGTCCAGTATGTTTCTGCCATCATGGCTGCAGTGACAATCCACAAACATGCAGGCATTCCCTGAGCTATAACTGGGAATGTTGCAGAGTAATAAACTACCAGTTTCTGTCTTTTTTCTTGGCTTTGTGTTAATGTTGCATGTTTGGCCATAACCAAACTCTGCAGTGCAACTTAATGAAATGTAAACATATAATCCAATAGCCCCTGTGTTTCTGCACTCAACAATCATTTCAGTGGTCAAAATTTTTGACATTTCTTTTTGACCACACAATCTGTTCAGGTGCATCAATCAAAGTACATTTTCTCAGATCAGTCATATTTCACACAGCCAGAGATCCATGGCTGGCAATAATTCATCACACCTCATGAAGACATTAGTCATTTTGTCCATGACTCTGGTATCATGGCAATAGTAAGGACATGTGGGTCCTTTGTTTCAGTACCTTCCAGATCATTGATGTTTGGAAAAGAAAATAGAAATTTTGCCAGAGGTGCTTTGTGTCTATGTTCAGCCAACTTGTAGATAATAGTTTATAAGAAACAAGGGCTCAGTAAGTTCAGTTCAGTTTTATTCACAAAGTTTTATGTGCACATCTCTTGTTTTCAGGGAAATATTCTAACAGAGATACACCAATAAAATGTTGAATTTATAGTTTGCCCTAAAAAACATTTAATAATGTCTTTGTGAAATTCTCCAGCAGTTGAAGAGGAACAAGAAGTCAGGATTGTTCTTGTTGGGAAAACTGGAGTTGGAAAG
>NW_018128114.1:592639-596536 GCF_001952655.1 Monopterus albus | reverse complement strand
TTAAATCTAAGCTGTCTCTTTCTTCAGTAACATCAAAGTGTCAGAAGGAAAGAAGAATGTTTGAAGATCAACATCTGGCTGTGATTGATACTCCAGGTCTGTTTGACACCAGTAAAAAGACAGAAGAAGAAAAAAAGGAGCTAAGAGATGAGATTGTTAGGTCCATCTCATTAGTAGCTCCTGGTCCTCATGTGATCCTGGTTGTGATCCAGCCTACCAGATTCACAGAAGAAGAGCAAAAAACAGTGAAACTCCTTAAGGAGATGTTTGGAAAAGAGGCAGCAGACTACACCATGGTCTTGTTCACCCATGGAGACGATCTGGAGGAGGAAGGAGTCACCATAGATACATTGATTAGAGAAAGTAGTGATCTCCGTAAGTTCATCATGCAGTGCCATGGAGGACATCATGTCTTTAACAATAAAGTCGAGGATCAATCTCAGCGAGACATCCAAGTCAGAGAGCTGCTGCAGAAGATCAACTCGATGGTTTGGAAAAATGGAGGAAGGTACTTCACCAATGAGATGTTACAGGAAGCTGAGAGAGCCATAAGAGAGGAAACGGAACGTCTTTGCCGAGAATATCCAAATATGAGTCGTGAAGAAGCAAGAACACAAGCAGAGATAGACAACTCGTTTATTAAATCGTTTGTAAAGGCTGCTATTGCTGGAGTAGTTACTGGGGCGACTGTTGGAGGAGGAGTTGGAGCAGGAGTTGCTGGTCCTGTAGGAGCTGTAGTGGGAGGTACAGTGGGAGCTTTAGTGGGAGGACACGTGGGAGCTGTAGTGGGAGTTTTAGTTTTTGCAAAGAAGAATAATCTATGCATTATACAGTGATACTGACCATGAATGATGGATTAGCTGCAGCTCATTAAATCAATCAAACTGAGCTGCAGAGAAAACAATCCTGTAACAATGTGTAATGTTTATTTGATCACATTCACTTTATTTCTTTGTCACAAAATCTTTAGCAGCAGCTGATTTTTTTGTTTATATTAGAGATAAGCAGCATCTTTCTGTCACTGGTGACTTGATGATTGATCAGTGATCATGTGATTAATGGGACAAAACAGTCCACATGTCATACAGTGGACATGCCAGCACTGTGGTAACGTCTGCTTCCTCCTTGGGCGTGTTCTCACTGATTAAGACCTCTGGCTTAAAGACTGTAAGATGATACATAACTTTGATTAGAAATTTAGTGGAATGGAAAATATAGATATTTGCTCTTAGATGTAGTGGAGTAAAAGTCAAAGTAGTCGTAATTAACTCTACTAGTCTGTTCTCTGCACCTCCATTACTGTCTGCTTTGGCTCAGCAACCAAACAGGACAAGTACAGACTTCAGCAGACAGTCAGGACTGTAGAAAAGGTCATTGGTGTGAGTCTGCCCTCCATGGAGGACCTGTACACCTCACGGGTCAAAAGGAGGGCATCTTGACCTGGTTGGAGACACACACAGAGTGAGATAATGGTGGAGGGAAGAAGAGAGAGAGGGACGTTAATCAAGTTTGGTATTTTTTTTAGGTTCTTAAGCATTTAATTTACCTGTTTTAGTAGTAGCCTTTGTATGTTTTGTATGTAAATTTTAGCAGGGGTATTTTGTATGTGACTTGTTTGTATTGTTAAGGTCTGTCACGCCTGTTCAATGTACAAGATTGCTCCTGTTTGTCCCATCTGTTCTGTTGATGTAAGTGTTTTAAAGTCTTTTGGTGACTGCTGAATTTCTTTAGTAAAAAACATCAGAACAGAAGAAAAGCCTCTCTGGATAGAGACAAATCCTTTTTGCCTCATTATACACCTCAGTACAGCCCATGTTCAGCCTGTTTGTAGATGTTTTACCACCAAATTATTACAATTACTGATAAGACAGGGGAAAATACTTCAAAAAAATATTCCCTAGTAAATGTAAATATACAGTCAAGTCACTGTATTGTAGTGTAAATATCGGTTTTAGATGTTTGTTGTGTTAACAAATAAAAATCGAGTATAAACACTGAGTGAAACGTTTAAAAACCTGTGACATGTAAACTTCAGTGTTCTTTACCTGTATGAATGTAAAAAGAGGAAGAAGTACTCTGATTATTTACTTGAGTAAAAGTAGAAATACTGTACCACAATAAAAATATTCCATTACATCAAGTAGAGTTAGACGTGAGCACTGGGGCCTAAAATCTAGAAAAGCAAACTTGTGACCGGAAGGTCCCCGGTTGAGTCCCCAGACTGGCAGTATTAAATCTGGGAGGGACTTGTGACACAGCACCGCTTGTTCCACCCTCTTTAACACCACTGTGGTGCCCTTGAGCAAGGCCCTTAACCCTACACTGCTCCAGTGGAGCTACTCAGTGGCCACAGGGCAGATAGTGGTTGTACTGGGCAGCTTCCAGGTGTGAATGTGAAAAACACAGGTGGCTTCTCTGAGTCTACACTGAATAAATAAGGATTTTTAAAAATGTATAGTGACAACAGTTTGAGCTCAACCAGTCTTTCTTTCATTGGTTGATCCATGGCAAAAAAAGACACCGGATACATTTGGCTTTCTAATCTAATTGTCACAAGGTTGGTACCAATTGCAGGAGCTGAAGGGAATTTTAAGTAGATACAGTATTAACACCTAAATGATCTATTACCTATTCACCATGTCATTCAGCATTTGATGAGTTCATCATTATACATCATTTCATGAGGTACAGCAGGTCTTCTTTTAACCGAGGGGTCAGCGGTTCAAACCCCACCCTTTCCACTCCATGTGTCAACGTGTCCTTGAGCACGACACCTTCCCAAGCTGCTCCTGGTGGCTGTCCACTGGTGTGTGTGCATGGATGGGCAAATGTGAAAGTGCGTTAAGTATCCGATTAACCTGATTATCTGGGAACTTATGTTCTTGATAAAGGACCGCAGTCCAAAAAGACAGTTCTACAATTGTTTTCTGCTGAAAAATTATACTAAATTTAACTTCAGTTTAATTTTTCACCACAACACTCTGGTTGGCAAGAAACAAACTCCACTTGAAATTTTTTCCAGCAGATCATCAAACATTTTGTTCAACATGTGTGACCACAGAAGTTCTACAATCTGGGCACCTTCCCACAGCAGTGAGCATTTATCAGTCATGTGCCAGGCTGACAGAGTGGCATAAAGGGGAGAAGAGGTGCACAGCTAACTGTGCAGGTTACGAAGGTACGTATCATTTGCATGTTTGAATATCACTTTATTTACTGTATTACTGACTTGATTTATTTCTCCTACAGACATCAGAAGAAACATAATGAAGGTCTTTGTTTTTGCTCCCCTGCTCCTGATGGCTGTCACGCAGTGTTTCCCAATCTTTTTGGACCACGGCACATATTTTACATTCGAAAAATTTGAAAGATCTTCCTCAATAGCTCTGAGTTTCTCTCTTTTTATCATCTTTATAGCAGTCATGCTTGAAAAGCCCACCTCGCATAGATACTGTAGGTTGTGGAGACACACGGTATAGAATAGATACTGTAGGTTGTGGAGACACACACAGCAGAATAGATACCAGCTTTCATCAAACTCGATTTGACAGTTCTAGGTGAAAGGTTATCCAATCAGAAGCATTTATTATCCAAGCAGAAGATTTTCATGCCCTACTTCGCGGATTTTCACCTATCGCGGGGGTGTCTGGAACCTAACCCCCGCGATAGGTGAGGGATCACTGTAGTGCTATGTTATGTATGTATTTGCAATACTGTTCAAATAATTGTTTAATCTGTTTGACCTTTGTGAATTTGACCTGTGGACATGAAATGCTGTGTGTCTAAGTGCAGAGACTCAGAACAACAGGAAGTGTGCAGATACAGAGTGAGATGACTAAAGCTGTCTTTAAGAAAAGTTATTTAAGGTCTTATTGTTTTGACCTTATATTATCAACA
>NW_018128114.1:588514-592565 GCF_001952655.1 Monopterus albus | reverse complement strand
CAGATTATCAACATTTATCAACATAGGAAATTCTAGGATTGACATTATAATCTGCATTAGCAAATATATTTACATGTTTATTTTAGTATCATATGCCTTATAATCTACTTTTGTTTTAACCAGTTCACTTGTCTTTAAGAATATAGGAGACATGTGTAAGGCTGTAAGAGTAGACAGGAAACCACATACAGGAAGTAGACCACGGTTGCATAGCAACGCTCGAGGTGCTTCCTCTAAAACTGTCTATTGAAAGGTCAGGATGTGTTCTTAGAATGTCACAGATCAAAATCTGCCTGGCAACAAGATCACCAAATGAGGGGTCAGAATGAGGTCAACAAACCAACCAAGGAACGAGGATGAAGAACAACACGGACGACGACAGATCTACCGTCATTTGCATATTTATGACCTGTATTATATATTCTCTGTGGTGAGGAGACTAGGGGTTCCGGCTTTTTGAAAGAGGCTGTGAACCATACTTCTGTGTGTGGATAGGGCTTCAGATAGAGATAAAACCACAGAGCTCTGTCATTGCTTTTCTTCATCAAGGTTGTAATAAATATTTTAAAGGTTCTTCTGACTTCGACTCTTCCTCAGAAATGAACATGCAGGATGCTTAGGTCCTACACTCTGAGTAATTCCAGAGGTGTGAAACAGCTATTTTAAAAAAGACACGGCCATTATTATGTAGTGTGAGATGAATAAAACAAAATGGGCATACAGCTAAAACAGAGTAGTGATTTAAAATAGGAGAGAGTAAGAGTTGACCAAGATATTTAGTGTCAAAGGAGACCCCATGGGAAACATAAGACAGCAGATGTCTGATTATTTTCCTCTATCAGTGATGAATATGCTCAAAACAGAGCCTATAGCATATGCTCCTCATCACGGCATGCTGTTTTTGTAAGAGAGGTGCAAAAACCATTGGCAAAACACCTTGCAGCTTCCTTTCTATTTTTGGTGATGCCTGCTTTAGGGAGCAGAGCTGCGAGCTGTACCACGGGGCCTCCTCTGTTTCCCTGCCTTCTTTTTCAGAGGGGCAACAGTATCAAGTGTATTATCAGAGTCAAATTCCTTGTGTGCCCGTCACACCTGGCCAATAAAGCTGATTCTGATTCTGATTCTGCTTAAGTATAGCTATGTGAAAAATGTACTTGTGTGCAGTAATAAAGTATTTCTACTTGGTTACTTTCCACCACTGCTGTTAACAGCACGCGTTTAAAAGGCAGGACAACAGTGACACTTTGCTTCATGTGTCTGTGTCATTTATCTGAGTTCTAACATGTTAAATAAATCGTAATGCAGCTGTTCCTGTACCAGCTGAGAGAAGGCGAGACTTTCACTCCTGAAACGCTGAGGTTTCCAATCACCGCGAATGACTGGGGGGTCCTGAGATGCATAGTGATTGAACATCTGATTGAAAGCTACCAAGATGGTAATGATGAGGGTGTCCAGACTGTTATTGTACAGCACTTTGATTTAAAGCAGCAAAATGCATCAAGATACAGAGTACAATCGTTTTAGCAGCACAGAACAAACTATTTACGTCTTAGCATGACTTGTATTTAGTTACAGATATGATGAGTATCTGTGTTTTGGCTGACGTAGTTCTACTCTGTGTTGGACGTCCCTCATTTATGACCAAGGTGATGAGGCAGAGCGAGCCCTCTGCAGTTGGCGGCGGCAGCAGCAGCAACCCGCAGCCGAGGCCTGATTCGAAGATCTTTAAAGCCGTGTGGGAGACACATGGCAGCAGTTCAGGGAAATGGTACTACAAAATTGTGGCACAGGGGCCAGGGCATAAAAACGGTGTAATGAGTATGTACAGGTTCAACATAGAATGTGGTGTGTTTCAGGAAACTCTGAACCTGCGCTGTATAACTTGGATGGAAATTTTTAACAAGTGGGGGCACGAGATCACTAAGTTATTCCGTGCCAGTCAGCAGTGGCAAGAGACTGTGGTGTTAAGCTGTCTGAGGAGGAGGTGAAGGCACAACTGGTCAGGGCTATAGATCTGAGCCCTCCTGGGCCTCACGTCTTCCTTCTGACCATCCAGCTCGGGAGGTTCACTGAACAGGAACAGAAGGGAGCATAGCCACACCCCTGCAGCCTTCCAACCGCCTCCCTCCCCCTTAAATAAATAGAGATGGAAGTGTTTCAGCGACCACTCAGCTCCAGCGACTCTTTGGTTTTTTTCATCCCCAGCAACAATGAATCCTTCAAACACTGAACCTGCAGCTCCTCACCCCTCTCCTGCTTCATCCATGGACTCTGAATTTGAATATCTGCTCCAGCCTGTCAGCAGCAGCAGCGAAGAGGAGGAAGAGTCGGAGGAGGATGAGGTGGAAGACAACAGCCAGCACAGCGATGACAGTAGCCAGAGCAGTGTCAGTACAACCCCGAGCAAGGACAGAGGAGCCTGAAACGGTAGCAGGTTTTATCAGAGGAGGTCTCTGTCAGGGTGGTCTGTCTGCAGGTTAATACTCAGACCCTTCAGGATGGTCAGGCAGAGTTACTGGTGGTTATTTAACACTATCTGTTGGCGGGATGTGATGAGGAACTAGAGAGCTGCATCAGTAACACCCCGTGCAGGGATGACATCAAAGAGATGCTTCTCTCTCCTCAACCAGCTGCTACACCCCTCGCGGATCTTGACACAGTCCATGAGGAGCCAGAAGAGGGATGTGCCGATGAGCTAGATGGAGCTATGCTCAGACTGTTTTCTGACATTGTAAAGTCTCTTGTCACCCGCATCCTGTACGCTGCATTTCGGGATCACAATGAATATCTGTGTTATGGCTGCAAGATATCGCATCTGAGCCAGAAGCAGCACACTTGACTTTTTGGCATCCCTGACAATTTTCTGAGCACTCATTATGATGGTCTGAAGAAACGTGTCCTGACAGACCGTTTCCTGGTTGCTGCATCACACTTGCTGGACAAATGCAGCATCCGTGTCTCTGAGGAGAAGATCAGAGGAGCTGCAGAAAACATTTTACTAGAACTGAGAGATTCTGAGAACTTGGAGAATGTTTTGAGTGAAGCGGTTGCTACATGGGTGGGAGATTCTGTTTTAAAAATTGTGTATTTGCAAGAGGCGGAGAAGCTGTGGGCCGGAGAGGAGGAGGAGGTAGAGTAATAGCAGATGATGTGCTATCTGCATGGGTTTTATCTTTCTTAAAAAAAAAAAATCATCCTAAAGGCATTTATCCTTTTGTTGTGTGAAAAGCATTTATCTTTTTTTGCTGCATGTAATGTTTTAATATCCTTATAACTAGTGTTTTTGCTGTGTGAAAAGCATTTATTCTTTTGCCAAGTTTTTTCTCAGGGGGTTAGGGAGTAATAACCTATGTTATTTACATATTAGCCTTTTTGCTGTGTGAAAAGCATTTACTCTTTTTTAAAAAACACATGTAATGGAATGCTGTGTGTTAAATAAAGTTTCATCCTTTTTTTAAAAACCTTCTCATCAATGAATGGAAATACACACGCTTATATAGTAACGTGTAAAAGAGAATAACGGGTCAAAGTTATAATAATGGTTATCACTCCAGCATTAAAATGGCACCTGCTCATGTTACCTCTGAAAACGCCCTGACTGTTTTTCAGAATCTGTACGGCTCGTTCCCTCTTCGTTTTAAAACAGCTTTAAAGATGATTTTTAAGGTTGGAGATTTGGTCTGGATCTCTAAATTAAGAGGAGTTTTTGACAAAAAGTACACTCAGGCATACACTGATGAGCTATTTAAAATAACGAAGTGCATCCCCCGTGTTCCGCCTGTCTACAAAATGTGTGATTACGATAACGAGCCAGTGCGAGGATCCTTTTATGAATCGGAACTGCAGAAAGTTATAATTTCCAAAGACAAAACATTTCATGTGGAAAAGATTTTGAGTAGACGCACGATAGGAGGGATCCCACATGTGCTGGTTAAATGGAAAAACTGGCCCGACAAGTTCAACAGTTATGTGAGAGCTTCGGATGTGGTAAACCTGTGAAAAATGACTAGCTCCGGTTTTTACATGACTCTGCCCTCAAACGCGAACGCAG
>NW_018128114.1:584647-585257 GCF_001952655.1 Monopterus albus | reverse complement strand
TGTGTGTGTGTGTGTGTGTGTGTGTGTGTGTGTGTGTGTGTGTGGAGAAAGGGAGCAGAACTGAAATAGCTTTGTTTGCCAGAATGGGGAATTCCTTAGCAGCAGTCAGCCAAAAACTGTCCAAAGGTAGATCAGCAAAGCTCAGTTTTGTTTCAGTTCAGTTATTTCTTCCTGCTCCTGCAAAGTCATGTACTTTCCAACTGTAGTTGAGCTGTATGGGTTCCTAACCCAGTCAAGGCAATTAGTGGAAAGTAAAGGGAAATAACATGACAATTTCTGCTTCTCCAACCCAATCAGACCCGTTGGAGCTCCCTGTTCTTTGCTGTGGAAAGGGTCGTGCGCATTCAGAAAGAAATTCACAATGTTTGCACAGATAAAGATGTAAGTTGACAGAACTTATATTGTTTTTAAACATTGATGCATCATTAATGGGTGAATCCACCTGTCTTAAGTAACTTTGCAAAACTATGACAATTGTAGATGATATTAATCAAATTGTTTTACTGTTTTATTTTGTACTTATTTGTGTATTTAACATGGACAGTGCACAGTAAATACATTGTACTAGAAATAGCCAAATTTTTTGTACACTTTTTTTTAGGTTCAGTCC
>NW_018128114.1:577092-584634 GCF_001952655.1 Monopterus albus | reverse complement strand
TGCTGAAATGGGAATTTTGGCTGAGTACACTGCTGTGATGAAGCCTGTTTGTTAGGATTGCTCGGACACGAAAGTGAGCAAGTAAAAAATAGATGGACCCAGGTAGCTGACTTCGGTGCAAGTAGTGCCAAATTTATTTACAGTGTAGTGAACAAACAAGAAAACAGGCAGGCGAGGAATGGTGGAGAGCAACTGGGTGTCGATCACCAGTGGAGAAATCAGTCTGTAGGGAGATGGATGGGAGTAGGCCAGGCTGCGGACGCAGGGGTCACTCCTGAGCTGGTCGACGGTGTAGTGGTGGTGACTGAGAAGAGAGCAGACAATAGTTGGTACAGAGGAATAGGGCTCCTGTTCAGTGTTAAATGGTCACAGCTGAATGGTACAGCTGCAAGAAGCCTGCTGTGCCATTTGGAGGGAAACTGAATATACAGTATATCTTACACTGTAAATACTTTACACTGTTCAAAAATACAAATGTTACCTACAGTAGGTATTTGTTTTGAAAGTTATGTTGTAAAAAAGTGAGATTAGGAAGTTTGTGTTTCATGTTCCTTAATTTGCTATTTTGTAAAGATATTTATTTTATTTCATTTATTTTATTATTTGGAGATGCCAAAATGTGTACATTATTTTATCGTTTCGTCTGGCTGCTTACATAATTTCTAAAAAATAAATCAGACATTACTATGAAACAGTTACTCAGTACTTGAGTAGTCTTTTCACCGAATACTTTTTTACTCTTGAGTAATATTTTGGATGACTAGTTTTTACTTCTACTTGAACAATATTATTTTGAAGTACAGCTACTCTTACTTGAGTACAATTTTTGGCTACTCTACCCACCTCTGTTTGTTTTGTGACCAGTGCTCTTATTAAAGACAGAGTGTTCTGCTTTTACTCATCTGGTCTTATCATTGAGGCAGCTTTACACACTGCCCCTGACAATTAATGTATTTTCTATGTTCCTTTTATCATGCTACAAAGAAGGTCACTCTATTATTATTATTAGAACTTTTCATAGTAGTACAACATAGTAGTACTATCAGCTATGTAGCTTTGACTGTGTATGTTTTGGTGTTTGATATTTTGTGTGTGTTGGTTGTCAGGATTACAGACAAATGTCTGGATGGATCATCAGCATACTTGGTACAGACACTAGTGATGACCAACCCTAGAAGAGATTAGATTTTGGCTGAAAAGGGGCAAAGGTCAAGGTCACAAGAAAACCCCAAAATAAATCACACCATCTTTCCATCTTTAACATGGGGAGGGGGACACACTGTATATCTGTCAAAAGTTATCAAAATAATTTTTTGTTTGAAACTTGTATGTAGGGGGACAATGTCTTTCAGCAGACCAAATTTCATCTGGGTCTTATCCTGATTCTGGATCTGATGGTCATTTAAAGTTAACACAGATGACCCAATTTAATGTGTACTTTCTGCCATAACGTGGCCTGTAATGAGGATAGAACCCTGAAATGCTCAAATAATATGCACATTATCACATTATTACCTATTATACCCTAAAAGATGATCCAGCTCAAGGATTTTAGGACTCATTTGTGGATTAGATGATCCAGATCAAGGATTTTAGGACTCATTTGTGTTGTTCTGGATCGCATTCTTCACAAGGGACCATTTGTGTGAGTGAATGTTGTGCCTTGGCGGAGGTACATGCGCTGTCTGAGTGCTCTTGTTTATTTATTTCATTTTAAATACAAGAACAAGATAGTGACCCTCAAAGTCAAAAGAACATATTATGTTAACAGCTGGACATTAACTACTGTAAGGGTTTGATTACACAGGTTATCATGTGTGATTCATTTGAGTGCACTGGCAGTTCCACAGTGTTACGTACCGTTGGAAGGTTAGAGATACTTATATTTGCATGAAGCATTTGCTGATATGAACCATACCTCACAAAAGAGGGTGATTTTTTTTTTCACTATAAAACAAAATTTAAAAAGCTAGACATTGCTTAGGTAATTTAATGCCATTTATTATGTATAGAAATCATGAATACAATAGTAATGTGTCTCTTATTACACTGGCTCTTACAACAGCTACTGTATGAATTGTTAAGAAAAGCTTGTATGACATAATTCCATGTCAGCAAATCAAGATGATCTAAAACAGTTTCATTTACCTGGCAGTATACAGTACATAACAAATATCCACCATATGGTTATGTTTTGTAAAACTGAATATGTTTGATTCAAATACATTTTAATCTTATTTGTGAAGAATCATTCAGTCAGCAAAAATAATGATTATAACATAAAACAGGAGGATGAAGGTTTCCAGATGACAACTTGTCTTTTTCTTTCACAACCAGGAATTTTCATCTAGTCAGAGTCACTGCTGCAGGAGCTGCTGGACGACTGTAGCACAGACCAACACAACAGACAGACAAATTAATCACTTCAGTCCTCAACAAAGCTAATGTATAGCTCAGTATGTGACTGTTTACATTAGGCTTAGGATTATTATAGCATGTAATCATTCCGTTCTTCACTCAGGATTTGGCATTTCTGTTTTTTAAATTTCACATTAAGCTGTTCCATATATCACAATTTGAATTTGGAATAACATGTCATTTCTAGAGCAAATTAAACCATCACATAATAGATTCTTCAGAAAGTGATTATTCTTACCCCACGAGAGTGCCTTCCATTCTTGTGACAACGGCTGTGCTTGTGACCATGCTTGTGCTTGTGCTTCTGCTTGTGCATGTGTCCATGGCCCTGTCCGTGACCCGGTCCATAGCCCTGTCCGTGGCCCTGTCCTTGGCCTGGTCCGTAGCCCTGTCCGTGACCCGGTCCATAGCCCTGTCCATAGCCTTGTCCTTGGCCTGGTCCATAACCCTGTCCATAGCCTTGTCCTTGGCCTGGTCCGTAGGTCTGTCCGTGACCCGGTCCATAGCTCTGTCCGTAGCCCTGTCCTTGGCCTGGTTCATAGCCTGGTCCAGGTCCATACCCTTGGCCTTGACCATAGCCAGGACCAGGTCCATGTCCACTGGCACCTCCATTTGGCCCATAGGGCTGAGGAGGCCAGTTTGGTGGTCGGACAGTGCCTGGAGGATGGTGAG
This sequence comes from Monopterus albus, assembly GCF_001952655.1. Lineage (NCBI taxonomy): Eukaryota > Metazoa > Chordata > Actinopteri > Synbranchiformes > Synbranchidae > Monopterus > Monopterus albus. The sequence goes on along the minus strand of NW_018128114.1, from coordinate 581,544 downwards.
TGTATCCACCTGGCATCTGTTGAGAATAGTTTGGGTGGCCAGGGGGATACTGGTTTCCTAAACACAAGAAGTGAGCCATCAAATAGGAGTCAATACTTAGCAAAAGTTATTATCGAGTATGTAATCTTGCAGTCTAATATACATTATTTGAAAGCAGCTGTGTTTACCTTGGTTGTGTCCGTACATTTTGAATCAACAAATCCTGAAAAATGAAAACAAAGCACTCTAAATAAATCAACACAATTTGTCTTTCATCATGACTATAATAGTACTTTCATATTTATGACACTCAACAAGCTACAAATCATCAGCAGTTGTTGAATCAGAGTTGCAGTGGTGAACTTACTGTGTGCTGGAGTGCAGAACCACAGATGTCACCTGTTTTTTATATGCACGCCGCACCTCAAGCCTGAATCAGTGCACCTCACATCATCAGGGGCAGTGCCTAACTTCCCCACCTGGGAACACCAGGTGCTGTGGCTACACCCAGCCACATAGCAGTGCGCTCTTTGTGCAGATAAAGTGGGAGTGTTGCATCAGGAAGGGCATCAAGCATAAACCCTATGACAAATCACATATGCTGACTGTTGAGACTGGTGATCCCTGATCAACTGGGGAGCAGCTGAAAAAGGAACGAGGAGGGTGCCTGACTCCCATCAGAAGATTTTTACTTAAAGCATTTGAATACATTTCCCCCCCCAGTTTACATTTAAACAAAACCAACCAGGCTGCCCCTTATTTGTCAGTGTTAGTGAGACAAAGTCACTTTGCCAAACCTTTGATTATGTAGTTGATAAAAAACAGTTTCAAGTGAATGTGCTTAACTTTACATATCACAAAATTTTAGACTTAATATGCCCACAACCTCCCCCCTCCCCCACCTCCTCACATGTTGCATCTCATGTTTTTGTATTAAATATGACAATAACAAGTGGAATAAAACATGTCTTTGTTCTATCTTGCCACCGGGAAGACCGAGCCATTGACCTGATGGAAGCATGAGGCTCCTGGAACAGAGGGAATAAGAAACAGGGCTTGGATTTTTAACAAAGCACAGGATCTATACAGTATATGTAAATTGCTGGGAACCAATTATTTTAATGGAAATATTCACAATTTTGCTAAATAAGTTCTTCTGGGCACTCTGGGCATTTCCATGCCAAGACAGTATACAGAATGTCAGGGTCCTATCAATAAAAGACAAAAAGTTCTTAAGATAAAACAACTAGAGACAAAATAGGCTGTCTTACACATGAAACAGCCGTTCTCAACTTTTCTTATAAATAAAATCAGTGTGTCAATCCCACTTCAATTAAAACCCCCAAAATATTTATATTCCCAACAACCTGGATATGTTTACCACTTTGAACTGCTGGTCGAACCAGTGGATATTATTCCTGGAATCAATATATGTTTCTTTTGTTGTGTTAGTTCCAAGATCACTAACAACTCGCTACTAGAGAGGACTACAGAGCTGTAGGGTGTGTAACTAGAGGAAATCACTGCTGAACAAAAGTCAGGTTTCAACCCTCCCTGGGTAAATAAAGATTATATAAGTGCATCTACTGATAGCTAACACACACACAGTAATAAGATACAGTGCCAATCAAAATGAAGGCCAGAGGCAAGAGTTTGTGATTACCAGATTCCTGTTTATTACAAGGCAACAATTATGATCAGCGTCCAGTATATAAAAGCATACACAGTGTCACACACTGACTACTGCTGATGTCCTTGTCAAAGCTGTATGTGTACAGCTCTGTCTACTTTAATATGTAATATGGTTTAACACATGACTTAAACATGACTCTGAAAGATTCCCAAACCTGTGTGTTGTATTTAATAACCCATGAAAACACACACGCTTTAAAAAGTAGGTGAGTGAATAAACTGATTATTGTAAGTAGGAAGAAGAAGGCGTCCAGGTAGCAACTTGTCATGTTTCTCTTCATGGCGAGGAATCTTCATCTAGTCAGAGTCAGTGGTGCAGGAGGTGGTGGAGTACTGCAACAAGAAACGACACACTGTCACATCATGCAGAGATGATGTCATTGTCTCATTATTACACTGTTGTCTTCTTGAGTGATGAATAGTTCTGGATCCATTTCTAACAGGAACATCCAGTTTTGACTTTGTTGCTTCTCTATTTGTTTTTGGTTTGGGCCACACTTAAACATGCTGCTTCTGTGCCACCTGGAGGCGGCAGAAACACGCTGTGCACACAACACTGACATAGACTGATAAGACATTCAGTTGATATAGTTACTGTCTTAACAAACACTGGCTTCTTTCCAGCCGTATGAATCTAAGTTCACGTGTCTTTCTGCTGCTTGGTGCTGGACAGCGAGCATAGAGTTGGTCTGTGGAGCCATTTCACTGAAAACCTTGGGAACTGCCTGTGGTTTCCTCACTATGAGCAACACCTTTCACATTGCACAGTCATATGAGTCATTGTCATTCTAAATATACTCAATATAGCCGCTTTATGGTGATGTTTGAATATGTTCAACCAAGTAGCATGGTCACAAATCACTTCTTGGAACAGTTAAATTGCTTGTTTTGGAAGAATTGACTTATTTTGTCAATTTGATTTGAGGACTTTTTGGAATCAAAACCAACGGGGCTCTTCAAACAAGGACCATTATTATAGGAAATGCTGGGACAATATGTTACTTAGTATCTTATAAAGAACAAACCAAATGAAAATTGTAACCCTGACACCTGCATTCGAATGAATGTCTGAGTGTAATCAAATGAAATCATCTTCTTGAAACAAAGAATGTCTCCAGTGTCATGTCCAGATAGCTCAGTCTGCCTGCTCTGAACCAAAGTGTTGTGTGTGGGTCTGACACACAGTCAACCAGCTGAGCTACACCACCACCCACAGAGCAGCACAGGTAGCAGAAAGTGTGAGAGGAAGTCAAGTGAATTGAAACGGTTAAGGAATCTTCATGTGTATTATGAAAAAAACTTTTAAAATACAGTTTAGTAAGCATATGGTTTGCGAAAAAAGTTTCTCATTGTATTTAACACTGGGCAGCACCCAGTTCAGGGACTAAGCAGTAGAAAATGAATGAATGAATGGAATACAAAAGTAAAGGTGGCTTTTTAATATAGCCTGATGTTTGTTATCACCTTTTGACATGACGCCATGGTGGCCATGATGTCCATGGTGGCCATGGTGGTGGTGGTCATGGTGCCAGTGTTCATAGTGGCCATGTCCATATCCAGGACCATAAACCTCTCCATACCCTCCACACGGGGGGACCACAGGTGGGCAGTAAGGTTGGGGTGGGACATAGACTGGTGCAACCTGAGGGTATGCTCCATACAATGGATATGGGTGATGGCCATGGTGATGATGATGGTGGTGGTGGTGTCCTAGTCAAATAAAAGGCAAGTCAAGGTCAGTTTAATTATATGGCTCATTTTCATACACAAAGACAATACAAAGTGCTGAACACAAATAGATAGAACTTTCAAATGCAAACAAAGATGAAACGTCAGGATTTTTAGTTTCAGTTTGTAAAAACGTTGACAATGTTTTTTAATCATTAAATTCAAAATAATGAAAGTTTGACAAACATGATGGGGAGTGGGTTTAAGTAGAAAGGAAAACCCCCGACAATAAAAACTGGTTACAGCGAGTGAGTTATTTACCTGATGGCCACATTTCAAAGTTTCAAAATGATCCAAAGTCTGAAAGTGAAAGAAGTCACATGAATTCACAGAAATCTCCTCTAAACATAAGAAAAGAAATTCATTTTTATGAGAATGTGACTGTAAACAGCTATAATTGCAGCTTAGTCCACTGTGTAAAAGACTAATGTGCTGTTAAATGTTGCCAAACAGGACGTGCAGGTCAGAGCTACTGTGTCAAACTATTTGGATATAGTCTACAAACAAAGCAGCGTCTCACATGATGCATCTGTCACATGACAAAGCTACACCCCATCAGTGGGCTATGTTTTGGTGAGGAAGACATGATCACACAATAATACAGTAGTGTTAACAAAGGAAACACCTGTAAACAAGCATCAAGATGACCGATCTACCAATACAGTCCAACATACACAAACACACATTTTTTAGAGGCCTCTCACTGACATAATGCCTGACCCCAGCCCTTCCCCTAACCCTGACCTAAAACCAAGTCTTATCCCTCAAACAGCCAACATGTCGTCACAGTGATGATTTCAAGCTAACGTTTCTCCACTCAACCATAAAAAAGACTTGTCCACACACACTTTAAGGTAGGTATTGATAGAGAGCTGTTAGTAAACTCACTGTGTGCTGGAGTGCAGATCCACAGATACAGCAGTAGCAGTCAGATGACTCTGCTTTTATTTGAAGCCACACCTCAGATGGACACATCCCGTGCTCGTCATCAGAGGCAGTGCATCTACTCTCTCTAACAGGTTTTTTAGCTCTTGTGTGAGGACTACAAACACA
>NW_018128114.1:574706-574938 GCF_001952655.1 Monopterus albus | reverse complement strand
CTAGCTAGACAGCCGGTCTCCACTAAACATTTCTAATACAACAAGTATCTAACCAATATCTATCTGACTAAAAAATACCTAACAAGCTTATAAAGTTTATAAGAGTCTATAAGACTCAAATCTTAAAGTGTCCTGAGCCTTGAAAATGGTCACTCAGTTTGGCTCACTAGGCTACACAATCATGGGGAAGACTGCTGATCTGACAGTTGTCCAGAAGACAATCATTGACACC
>NW_018128114.1:574074-574528 GCF_001952655.1 Monopterus albus | reverse complement strand
AAGGAATGGGCTGTTAGGGTGATTTTTATTTTATGCACTTAAGAATGCTTTTATTTTATAGCACACATAAGTTTACATACTTACGTGTTTATGTAGTTATCTTTCACCCAATTATATGTTCACTAAAATAAAGAAAAAATAAGTTTCTGTAGGAGATACTGAAAACTTGTGTTATAGTGCAGGCTCTTATGATTAAAAAGTCTGGTGCACTGAGTGGTTTTCCAAGGACTAATCATCCCACAGGTTTTCATTAAATTTGTTGCCTTTTCCAAAAGAGCCCATTATTCCCTCTGAGCCTTGAAGCCAGGGGAGTTGAGGTTTGATAAGATACTAAGAAGCGTTGTGGGCTGTGCAAAGTGTCTGTTTCAGGACAAGGTCGCGCCAGGGACGAGATCGGACCAGAATGGGGGACCAATGACGGGAGAGTTAAGTCTAAACCACAGCTTCTCCCCAA
>NW_018128114.1:571577-573448 GCF_001952655.1 Monopterus albus | reverse complement strand
CAGTAATTAAAGCAAAATGAGCCCCTACCAAGTATTGAGTACATATACAGTAAATGAACATACTTTCCAGAAGGCAAGCAATTCACTAAATGGTTTTTTTATAGGTCTTGTGACGTATTCTAATTTATTGAGATAGTGAATTGGTGGGTTTTTGTTAAATGTGAGCAAAATCACAATTAAAAGACCCAACGGCTTAAACTACTTCATTCTGTGTGTACTGAATGTATATAATACACGAGTTTCACTATTTGAGTTGAATTACCAAAATAAATGGACTTTTCCACAATATTATAATTTATTGAGCTGCACCTGCATATGCTCCTCACTTCCTTCAGTCAGGTTGCTGATTCACCTGTGCGGCAAATCCTGTTTATTTGTATTGCACCTGTGGCGTTGTGATTGGCTCCTCTATGTTTTGGGACTCTTCTACTTGTGCCTCGTCTTTATTTTTTTGCTTACTACCTTCGGTTTTTGGTTTGTTGTGATCTTTGGTTCGTTAGTCTTGTTACATATATATATATATTTTTTTTTTGTTTGTTTGTTTGTTTGTTTCACTGTTTTTGCTCTTTGATGGTGCTGTTATTTTTCTTTAGATGCCATTGTGTTGCATTTTGTCAAGTTTAGCTCTTGAGTTTATTCATTTGTATTTTAGTTTTGTGTAGCTTTATATTAAACCTTGCTTGTTACTGATCATCTGTTCCGGTCTGCGTTCGGGCCCTGCCCTATCCAGAACTTTGACATTGTGTGCCTACACTCAGATCGCCTATTCTCTTTGTTCACTTTGGCTTCCTTATTTCTTGAGCTGATTTCAGATTACAAGTCTACCCTCACTTCATGTATTTAACCAAGTGTAAAAGAGTCTTCAGAGCAGTCTTAGGCTAGTCAAGTCTTTAAGGAGTCACATCTCAGGTCAAGACCTGAAGCTGCTGGTACACAGGGTGTAAGAAGCAGGGTTTGGGTTTTTGACAGGGCAGAGGATCTGTACTGTATGTGTTAACATCACCTGCTAGGAATCAATTATTTTAATGGAAACTGTCAATTTGGCTAAATTTGTTTGGGCAGTACCAACATTTTGATGCAAACACAATGTCAGGAGCATCTTAACAAATGGCTTTCAAAAAGAATTTAAGATAAAGCAACTAAAAACTGGTTGGACTGGTAAATGTTTTTCTTGAAATCACTTCTTTTGTTGTTAGTGTTGAGATCACTGACTATTAGAGGGCTACAGAACTGTAGGGTGTGTAACTAGAGGAAAACACTGCTGAACAAAAGTCAGAATTCAGGTTTCAACCCTCCCTGGGTAAATAAAGACAAGTGCACCTACTGATGACATGTACAGTAATAAGACAGTGCCAGTCAAAACGGAGGCAAGAGTTTGTGATTACCAGATTCCTGTTTATTACAAGGCAACAATTATGATCAGCGTCCAGTATATAAAAAGCATACACAGTGTCACACACTGACTACTGCTGATGTCCTTGTCAAAACAGCAGCAGCGCTGGCAATTTGTTCTGAAGAGAGTCAGAGGTCGGAGCTGCTGCTGTATGTGTACAGCTCTGTCTACTTTAATATGTAATATGGTTTAACACATAACTTAAACATGACTCTGAAAGATTCCTAAAACCCGTGTGTTGTATTTAAAACACACGCTTTAAAAAGTAGGTGAGTGAATAAACTGATTATTGTAAGTAGGAAGAAGAAGGCGTCCAGGTAGCAACTTGTCATGTTTCTCTTCATGGCAAGGAATCTTCATCTAGTCAGAGTCGCTGCTGCAGGAGCTGCTGGAGTGCTGCAACAAGAAACAACACACTGTCACGTCATGCAGAGATGATGTCATCGTCTCATTATTACACTGTCTTCTTGAATGATGA
>NW_018128114.1:527034-571227 GCF_001952655.1 Monopterus albus | reverse complement strand
TTTGCTCTTTGACAGTGCTGTTTAGTTAGTTTTCTTTAGATGCCATTGTGTTGCATTTTGTCAAGTTTAGCTCTTGAGTTTATTCATTTGTATTTTAGTTTTGTGTAGCTTTATATTAAACCTTGCTTGTTACTGATCATCTGTTCCGGTCTGCGTTCGGGCCCTGCCCTATCCAGAACTTTGACATTGTGTGCCTACACTCAGATCGCCTATTCTCTTTGTTCACTTTGGCTTCCTTATTTCTTGAGCTGATTTCAGATTACAAGTCTACCCTCACTTCATGTATTTAACCAAGTGTAAAAGAGTCTTCAGAGCAGTCTTAGGCTAGTCAAGTCTTTAAGGAGTCACATCTCAGGTCAAGACCTGAAGCTGCTGGTACACAGGGTGTAAGAAGCAGGGTTTGGGTTTTTGACAGGGCAGAGGATCTGTACTGTATGTGTTAACATCACCTGCTAGGAATCAATTATTTTAATGGAAACTGTCAATTTGGCTAAATTTGTTTGGGCAGTACCAACATTTTGATGCAAACACAATGTCAGGAGCATCTTAACAAATGGCTTTCAAAAAGAATTTAAGATAAAGCAACTAAAAACTGGTTGGACTGGTAAATGTTTTTCTTGAAATCACTTCTTTTGTTGTTAGTGTTGAGATCACTGACTATTAGAGGGCTACAGAACTGTAGGGTGTGTAACTAGAGGAAAACACTGCTGAACAAAAGTCAGAATTCAGGTTTCAACCCTCCCTGGGTAAATAAAGACAAGTGCACCTACTGATGACATGTACAGTAATAAGACAGTGCCAGTCAAAACGAACACACAGTGCCAAACAATTAACACAGAAAGTAAAGAGGCAAGAGTTTGTGATTACCAGATTCCTGTTTATTACAAGACAACAATTATGATCAGCGTCCAGTATATAAAAAGCATACACAGTGTCACACACTGACTACTGCTGATGTCCTTGTCAAAACAGCAGCAGCTGTATGTGTCCAGCTCTGTCTACTTTAATATGTAATATGGTTTAACACATAACTTAAACATGACTCTGAAAGATTCCTAAAACCCGTGTGTTGTATTTAAAACACACGCTTTAAAAAGTAGGTGAGTGAATAAACTGATTATTGTAAGTAGGAAGAAGAAGGCGTCCAGGTAGCAACTTGTCATGTTTCTCTTCATGGCGAGGAATCTTCATCTAGTCAGAGTCGCTGCTGCAGGAGCTGCTGGAGTGCTGCAACAAGAAACGACACACTGTCACGTCATGCAGAGATGATGTCATTGTCTCATTATTTACATATCCTGTTTATCACCTTTTGCCACTGTTGTATAATATTTATTAGGCACAGGAAAAAAACTTACTGTTGTTCAACAAAACAACTGGATCTTACCCCATGACAACGCTTTCCTGTCCTGTGATATTTGTTGTGCATGTGACCCTGCTTATGTTTGTGGTGGTGATGATGCTAGTGGCCATGGTGGCCATGATGACCATGGTGGCCATGGTGCTCATGGTGCCCATGTCCATGGTGCCCGTGTTCATGGTGGCCATATCCGTTGTACCCATTTTCATATCCAGGACCATAAACCCCTCCATACCCTACAATTTGGGGGGCCATAGGTGGGCCGTAAGGTTGGGGTGGGACATAGCCTGGTACAACCTGAGGGTATACCCCATACATTTGATTTGGCTGATGGCAATGATGATGATGATTGTGATGGTGTCCTAATCAAATAAAAGGCAAGTCAAGGAAAGTTTATTTATATGGCAGTTGTTCATGCACAAAAGCAATGCAAAATTAAAAATGATTAAAGTTTGACAAACACGATGGGGAGTGGGTTTAAGTAGAAAGGAAAACACCCAACAATAAAAACTGGTTACAGCGAGTGAATTATTTACCTGATGGCCACATTTCAAAATTTCAAAATGATCCAAAGTCTGAAAGTGAAAGAAGTCACATGAATTCACAGAAATCTCCTCTAAACATAAGAAAAGAAATTCATTTTTATGAGAATGTGACTGTAAACAGCTATAAATGCAGCTTAGTCCACTGTGTAAAAGACTAATGTGCTGTTAAATATTGCCAAACAGGACGTGCAGGTCAGAGCTACTGTGTCAAACTATTTGGATATAGTCTACAAACAAAGCAGCGTCTCACATGATGCATCTGTCACATGACAAAGCTACACCCCATCAGTGGGCTATGTTTTGGTGAGGAAGACATGATCACACAATAATACAGTAGTGTTAACAAAGGAAACACCTGTAAACAAGCATCAAGATGACCGATCTACCAATACAGTCCAACATACACAAACACACATTTTTTAGAGGCCTCTCACTGACATAATGCCTGACCCCAGCCCTTCCCCTAACCCTGACCTAAAACCAAGTCTTATCCCTCAAACAGCCAACATGTCGTCACAGTGATGATTTCAAGCTAACGTTTCTCCACTCAACCATAAAAAAGACTTGTCCACACACACTTTAAGGTAGGTATTGATAGAGAACTGTTAGTAAACTCACTGTGTGCTGGAGTGCAGATCCACAGATACAGCAGTAGCAGTCAGATGACTTTGCTTTTATTTGAAGCCACACCTCAGATGGACACATCCCATGCTCGTCATCAGAGGCAGTGCATCTACTGTCTCTAACAGGTTTTTTAGCTCTTGTGTAAGGACTGTTCTGTTTTTTAATGCACGACACAGTTGACACACCTGTTCCACAAAGCCAGTGGGTATGTTATTGTCTGTAAACCAAACCTGTATTTCCTCATATGAACAGTGATGAAACCATTTTAATTTGAGCTGTTTGTTTTTGTCGTGTACCTACACTCAATCCCCTTATTGCCTTTGTTCACTTTGAGAGCTGTCTTTAGCTTACAAGTTTCATTTCACATTTTATGTTTAGTTAAGTGTCAAGTGTAAAATTTAGTCTTCAGAGAATCCTACCTTAAGTTTCAAGTCTTCCATCCAGCAAATCTGAAGTCAAGTCCTTAACCAGTCACATCTCAAGCCTCAGGTCACGACTTGAAGCTGCTGGTACACAGGGTGTAAGAAGTGGGGTTTGTATTTTTGACAGAGCACAGAATCTGTATTGTATGTGTTGCTCAACATCACCTTCTCGGAATCAACTATTTTTTTTGCAACAGTCATTTGGTTAGGTTGTTCTGGGCCGTATCAACATTTCCATGCCAACACAGAATGTCAGGATCCTCTTACGATAAAACAACTACAGACAAAACAGGCTGGCTTACACAGGCAACAGATGTTTGCAACTTGTCTTATTAAGTACTAAAAGTATTGAATGTATTTTAATTTTCCCATCTCCTATAAAAATGAAATTATTCCAAGTATTATTCTGGTAACTTAGTGACATATATCCATGTCCTTATAAGCATAAGCATAAACTGTATTGCTAAGTATTTAAAAACTACAAGGAATTTGACTCCAGCCCAATTTTAACGATAATCACCTTTACTGGCCAAGTATGTTACACACAAGGAACTCGTTTCTGGTACAGAACCGATGGCAGCCATCTGCGGCACCAACTCAACCGATGGCTCTAACCATCGGGGGTAACGGGGGGGGTTCAGTGTCTTGCCCAAGGACACTTCGACAGGTGAACTGCCGGCGCCAAGATTCAAACCTCCAACCCTCTGGTTGGGAGAAGACTGCTCTACCCACTGAACCACTGTTGCCTCCCCATGCTGTTGCAGTATGACTTATACGGAAGAAAGACTTCACTTGAATATTCTGCACGATAGAGTTTTGAAGAGCTTAACACTGGAAGAACTGAAGTTGAAGACCATGTGAAGACTAGACTCTAGAACATTTCTCGTTTTAAATACAGTGTGTTTAAGTTAAAATTAGTTTTTTGTTTGATTTTTTTTTTTCTGAAAAATGCTTTCCCTGCTGACATACGTGCTTATGTGTCACTAATCATGAGAAAACGTGGCCACAAGGCAGGAACATGTCATGGCACAGAAATACTGCACCTGAATGCAAGCAGGAAAGAGAAGAGGCAATATATTTTGCAATAGTGCTGCTGTTCAAGACTGTGTACTGATGTAAAGCTGGGGCGGGTGAGGCGACACAGGACAAGAAGTCAAAGAAAATAAAAGCTGTCCAAACAGGAAGCAGAGCTAAGCCATGACACAGTGAATTTATTAACCTATTGATGATGTTCACCCAGACCATCTGAATTGTTAACTTTTTTTAATGTTGTAAAATTGTAAGGTTAATTCCAAGGTGCTGAAATGTGTTGCTTTTACAAATCAGACTCTTGTGTGGTTCACCTCGCTGTTGTTCAGAACCTTGACAACCATATTACTGCATTAGAGGTCACTTTGCTGGACATGAACCAGGCTGTCAGTAAGAGAACAGGTTCCCACTCTACCATCTGCTGGCCACTCAACTATCAGCATTGTTTTCTCAATGCAGTCCACTGTAAAAATATGGCACAATTTAGCAAATGTTAGCAAGGTAAGTTAGTAAGAACCTAGCGAAACACACAAGGGACACAGAAGCCAGTGAGGGTAAAAACAAGTATTTTGTTTAATCAGCAGATCACAGCATCCCTTAAGCTGTCTGAGTTGGTTCACACAGCACCCACTGACTGTTTAAATCTCAGAACTGTCCATAACCTGATGAGACTTTCTAGTTTACTGACTAAACATTAAGCTAAAGTGTAAAGTTGGCATCTGGATTGTTTTTGAGAGGCACAGATTCAGAGGAAGCAAAGGGAATAAAATCCTCATTGTTGTAAATTAGTGGCCTTAAGTCCTATGATAAATCCAGGTAAGGGCCACATATCTTGTAACAGAATCAGTATGGTGCATATCTCAATCCCTCTACAAAAGGGAACTAAGTACTAAAAGTAACAAATATGATCCATTATGACCAATACTTGTTAGTATGTGTTAACTATTGTTATAAGTCTTACGTTGCTTACTAGCCTGCTGTACACCCACTGGTTCTGTTGACTGCATTAAGGAAAAACGATGGGTGGTGTATCCTGCTTACTAGCCTGCTGTACACCCACTGTTTCTGTTGACCGCATTAAGGAAAAATGTCAAGCGTCTCCTCCTCAATCTTAATTATGTGCGGCTCTGTTTCTCTTTTGATCTCAGAAGCCTGAATAGTGACCTGAGAGCTGTTAGTAGTCATCCCCTCCACTGCTTGGTCTTGCTGTGCAGGCGGTAATAACTGACTCCTGGACACTTTCTTCATGTGTTTTACTTCTTCCCATCTCTGTACTCTCCTTCCAAGCTCAGACCCCCTGTTTTTTCTTTTCAAAAATCTCTGCCTCTGAGAGACGTTTGTTTGTGAACATGACTGCTGAGGCCTGGAGCAGCTCTGCGTGCTCTCCCCCAGCACGGGCACAGACAGCACTGGAACGCAGCGTCTCTGCATGTCCTCTTCCACAGCTTTGAACACTAGGTCAGTGATATCTCGGCGAAGTCTCATGAGCACCATGGGGTCTTTAATCTGCCTCATATCTGCCAACATAACCTCTACGAACTGGTTCAGTATGTTGTGTCTGGGTGAGTTTGGTGCAGCTGTGTGGTCAGGCTGATCAGCAGAACTCTCGTTATTGTGACCGTGTGGACAGCTCAAAGACATGACCTCTGTAACTTGAGTCTGTGGGTTTGAACAGTGCAGGAGAGCAGGGTTTGGGGTGGAGGTAACAGATTGGAGTTCATCATTCAGATCTTGCTCAGTCACATCAGCATGCAGGGGGCTACCAAATGAGCTTCCTATCTCCTGGTCAACACTTCCTTCCGTCTCTGGCTCCTCATCATCCTCATCCTGATCATCAAACCTTTCCTCCTGCAAAAAGAGAAACACAGAAACATAACTAGGCAGTGCTCGGATCATTCCTTTACCATGAATACCTCTGCTGGCATTTGGAGGCACCTTACTATCATTAGTAGTTTGTAAGTTATACAAGAAGGATGACTTTTCATTAATGGTGGTTTTCTTCAGGATCTAGCTCAGTACCCTTTGAAGGCAATGTCAAATGTGTTGACACGCTACTCACTCAGCAGAGTTTCAGCTAGCATTTCATCTTAGTTGCAAGTTATTTGTTGTTTCAGCATTGTGGAGCAGCAGATATGGAATATTAGGCTACTTGGATACAGATCATACTTCAGTGTGAGGTAGATCTTCTGTGGATGTGCAATTTTTGTCCAAGCATCGTAGGTATTATATATGGACTTCAAAGCAAAAGTATTAAAACTGGCCCTTTCTCACAGTAGTAATGAATCCTTTACAAAACTTCCAGGATCTGAATAATCCAGATCAGCTCCAAAATCTAATGGATAGTTCGATGGGCCATACCCTACGTCTCAAATACAAAAATAAACAAACAAACATCAAAATCCATTCATTAATTTTTCAGGTATGCTCTGAAATAACCAACAAACAAATGCAGGTCAAAACTTAATCTGCAGGCTTTCTTGCATGAAATTTCCACTTACCAGATAGGAATCACTTCGCCTGCGAACTATGTAAGGCCTCAGGAAATCTAGTTTCTCCCTCAGCATCTTTTGCTTCAGAGTGCTGACCCTCTCCGGATGCCATAACACCCTCCCATATTGGGTCCGGAGCGATCTTGATCTTCTCTCAACATCAGATACTGTATGGAAAGGGAAAATAGGGAAAACAGGCAAATATGCAAAGTGTGACTGAACAGCAGTGTTTTAGTAGTAAATGGCTATGAAGTAAGGATAAACCTAGCCCCAGATTGTGACTCTCATGTATTATGTTGAATCTTCAACCCTCCAGGTAAAAACATAAAGCCTGTTTACTAATGCCATCATTTGTATGCCACATTTTTAAGGTAATTAATTCTAAAATGAAGGGAAATAACAGTCAAATATATTTTTGGACTACTGTAAATGTGAAAACTGTTTATTGAGACAAATTGTTTTTTTAATAATCAGTTAATTTTACTTTATAGTTATTCACTATAATTTTAGGCAGTAGATATAATCATTACGCTCATTTTTCCTTCAAAAAGACGCGTCACACTGTGCAAATGCTAAGTCATAGTAGACCACTGTGCTGAGCGAGAGAGTCGACGTCATTTCCGGTCGCCATCTCAACTTTTCTGACAAGCAAATCGTTTTTCTCGAAAAACGGACAAAATTTATATTTTTCCTGGACCGGCCCACATTAGGTTTGATTCCAGATCGCTAGATGAGGCTACGAAGATTCAGGAAATACCTTCAGAAATTGGGTGAGTGTTATGAAATGACGGTACGAGGTTAAAACACTCGGCATGTTTCAATTTCGAGCGCTCACGGAAAATTATTATCTGTGACTCGGGTGTATGTGATACATAAGCTGGGCTAGGATATACCATAAAACCCCTCGGTCCTACTACTGTTTAAACTTCGAGTGTCCTTTAACAGGCTACACTGCACAGTGCTAACGGTAAATACACAGATGAATGGGATCAGCTGGGTCCATACCCTCCAGTGCATCCCCTGTGTTTGCACTTGATGCAGTTCACACTTGCAATACAATGCAGCAGCAATTTACCAGGCTTTCCGATGGACAGCGCGAACTCGGTCCACAGCTTTGCCTTCAAATCCTTGTCGTAGTAAGAATCGATCGAGGAATTAAAAAGGCATTCGTGTTTCCGCCAGAAATCTATCAGCATGTTGTCCATTGTAGGGCCCCAGTGTGGCCCCCGTATCTGGCCCCGAAAGTCTGTCATAGTCTACGGAGTAAACTCCGGATCGATGCTCTCGGTAGGCTCCGCTTCGCTTCTTCTTTAGTTTCGCTTCATCCCGGTTATGATAAAAACTGGAAACACGATTACTGCCACCACCTGATCTGGAGCAAGGACTGGAGGTTGTAGACTTTATATTAGGATTATGTTCTATTTCATCTATTTATTTTGTCCACAGAAATTAGGATAAAGTCTATTCGACCTTATCAATCCACATTTAGCCTATAGGCTACCTTATTCATATGGATATAAACTACAGGTAGGCAATATTTACATCAGCCTATAAGCTATTTGCATTGTCTATGATTATTGCTATACTGCTTTTTTTATATGTTGTGCTTTTTGTTATATGTTGTGCCCTATTTTCCCATGGAAGTTAATGTAAACTTCCATGTATATATATATTTATACACACATGAATTGCAAATTGTTATGATGCTGTTGATGATGATGATTATTATTATTATTATATCACTTCGAAGTCTATTCAACTCTCATATTTTCCATATTAAAAAATGACGAAAATGTCTTATTAATAAATACATGTAAAATATGCAAATAAACACAAAATATGAAAAAAAAACACTGTAAAGTTTATTGCAATTAATACAAGCAAATGAAATGGCCTACAGTGCATAGAATAAAACAAGCGAGGCTGTATGTAGTGTACAAGCCTGACAAACCCTACATCCTGGTTGACTTCATGTTCACTTATTTCGGCCTCTCTCTGTGATTGACAGCTGCACAGCCCTGCCTGGAGTGTCTGCGTCGCTCTGCCCAGCCTCCGCCATCTTGCCTCTCCCTGCCTGCCAGAACCCGAGTGCGGAAGTGGAAAAAGCGCTGTGCAGGCTCAGGGTTCCGCCTGCTGACGGTGTGTTAGATCCTCCCGCCGACACAGCCTGCTAGCCGTAAAATTTAACCGTTTCTACGCAGCTGAGATCCAGGGAGAGATGGCTGGACGGTTACCGGCGTGTGTTGTCGACTGCGGCACGGGGTAGGTTGCTCAGACCGGCAGACGGGGATCGGGTGTCATCCAGAGACTGAATACGGTTAGGGACTGTCAGTGTCAGCAGTAGCAGTAGTAGTATTTGGGTGTGTGTGTCACTGTGTAGATGCAGACAGCTAGCCTGCTAGCTAATAAGCTAACTGTTATTGCCACCCACGGTTGCATTGAGATAAGCCCAG
Source organism: Monopterus albus (assembly GCF_001952655.1). Taxonomy (NCBI): domain Eukaryota; kingdom Metazoa; phylum Chordata; class Actinopteri; order Synbranchiformes; family Synbranchidae; genus Monopterus; species Monopterus albus. Next base: position 562,308 of record NW_018128114.1, on the reverse strand, counting down.
TCAGGTTGTTTGAGCTGCTCTGAAGTTCACAGTCTCCGCATATTTTTCATGTTCGTTATCTTACTCGTTACACAGTTTCGTAATTATCAAGATTCAGTAACTAGCTAGAATATGTCTTCTTCCTGTCGAGGGGATTTCACTGGCAGATCCATAAGATCTCAGCTGGTGTTGGCTGTTTGAAGACCGAAACCTGACTGAGGGGAGGATAAAATCACAGCTGACTTCATTCATTTACAGTTGCTGAGCTGTTATTACCAGGACAATCTAAAGCTCTATGCTAATGTAGCATAGTTTGCACACTGATATGTCCGCATATGGATATCAGTGACTTTAGTTTGTGTAATTCATACATCTTTTTGCCTATTAGTCTGGATTTGAGCAGGCGCAGTGCTACTTCCTATACAGCCTGTACTTCCTCATTCACGCTTTTAGTCCATATATGGTCGTTTCTCGGCATCCGAACATGTTTTTGGATCAAATCCTCTAATTTCTCATCTTTGCCGAGCTACTGATTATTTTATCTCAGTTGTATTTAGGCAGTAATGTTTTGCTGTGGCAGCAGATGTTTTAAAGGAGAGACAAATATTCCAGGACTAAAAATGTTCTTAGCTCCTGCAACAGTTTGCATTGATCGATGTGCATACCTGTTTTCCTGCTTGGTAAAATTTGACTTCTAATTGGTTATGTTTACATGTAGATTTAAACCATGTAGGACATTTTAATGATATTCTCCAGTTGATATCTTTATCCTTATGAACACATAGTCATTGCAGTACCCCCTTTTCCATGAATGGTTTCCACTTAGAGGAAGAGAAATGTGTTTTAGCCAATGCGGACAAGTACAAAAACAGTACTGAGCATGATCAGTATGGGGCCTAAAAGTGGTTTGCATTGCCTGCATGTGGCATACCTCCCCCCTCCCTTCAGGCTGTTAACCAGTGTCCTGCTTCTGATCTGCACTGGGACAGCAAAAGAGAGTGCAGCTGAGAGCTGGGTTAGCCTGTGCTACTTTCTGCTCATCAAGCAGATGGCTTACACGTCTCTGGCCAAGCCTTAAAGTCATAACTCATATGTTACACTATCAGTATCTAGAATAGATTTTTATTAACAAAAATAGGTTTACAACTTTTCTGTTTAAGTGAAAACCTGGGCATGCTATGGCTTTGAAGCTTAGCCAGAGATTACCAGCTGTCGGCAGATGTTCAGATGCTTGAGATGTCTTTGAATCATGCTCATGGTGTCCAAATGGTGGCTCTACTTCCTGTTACACATCAAGTTTCTGAGTGCTCAGGCTGCTCTAGACTATTTGACCATGCTGAGAATCAACCATAGACACATCCAGACTGTGATGTAGTTTATGTGTCTTATGCAAAACTAGCACTGCACTGTCAAATCAAGGCTTCCATAGCGGGAATAAGATTTCAGGTGTTGCAGCTCATTTTGTTGCAGTGCATTTGAAGGGCTTAGGTGGAGTCATTGTTCATATGTCTTAAGCAAACACCTAAAATTTCATAACACAAGGCTGCAGTCATGACTCAGCCCAGTTAGCATGGGCAAACATTTAATTACAAGGTAACGTAGATGCATAGATGTTTTCTGTTATATTTGGTTAAAAGTATATGCCCCATTGAGGTAAGAATAACAGTGGGTCAGATTCTAAAAGGATACTAACATGCAGTACAATCACTTGTCATAAATGGTTTTGTCCTGGAATTCACCTTCTTATGCTCAGCTCTTCTGTGTGATGATGTCCACTGCCAGATGTGTGGTGTGCTTTTAGCTTGTCGAGGCAGGTTGAAGTAGACAAGTTGGGACTGTTCTGGTATGAAGGTGTTCACAGTCCTGCTGCTGCAGTCTGTTCCTGTCAACCTGTGAGCTTGTTACTGTCATCTAACTGCTATTGTTATCTCTGAATGCCAGTCCATGCTTTTTGGGCTATAGTGATAAACAGCTGATATAATGTTCACAGCGAAAAAAAAAAAAAAAGAAAGTGTAAACTGTGTGCACCAGCTAGTCACCACCTGTGTGTGCGTTCTGTTTGTTGTTGGGCAGGTAGCACACACATACACACAGAGTTTGTCAGAGCTTTTGAAGTGAGAATCGTTTCCTGCTACTGCTGCTGCTGGTGGAAGCAAGTTTGGTGAGAGGTCATAAAATCAAAACATTGAGCTGAAAGGAGCTGAAAGATGCAAAAACGTTCTGTGGAGCAGAGAGCTGCAGAGCTTGGTGATAGTTCTCTGTGAGTTTGTTAGTATGAATATCATCTTTGCCATTAAACCTTTGATTTAGTGCCAACATAAAAATCAGGATTACTACACCTTTAAAGTGATATTAATGCCCACAGAGATAAAATATTGTGATCATGTAAATCTGGAAACTGCAGTATTTCCATAAAGTCTTTGCTCTTAACTAGTTTTTATCAGTGACGTGCACTGTTTGGTTGCCGCCCAAAGCTGAAGAGTTGGTTAAGTGGTAGTGTTACAGCAAAGATGCTACTATATCATCCAGCTTTCTCTGAACATGCGTATTGTGTGTTAAAGTGCTAATTTTCAAATAATTAAAGACACATGGCACATAGCATTGTGTGTTTAAAGGTCGATAAACCATTGTTTATTTTATGGTGATGACTTTAAGATGTTAGTCCAGACAGTCAGTGTCTGTGCACCTTAGGATTATAGAGCAAGTCAGCAGTAGAGGTTTAGTAATGGAGCTTAAATCTGTGCAAAGTGAAAGAAACTGTGCCATTATTTGTAGTAATACTGCAAATAGTGGACTTGCTATTTCCTCCTGTATTTGAGTATGTTGTGTGTTCCCAATGTGTTCTTTCTCTTGGCTTTACCTTTAAAAGCTAAACACAAATGGCTCCGTGGTATGTTAGTGGGCTTGATGGACAGGTGAAGTTGCCAGATTAGCTAAATACTATAACTTTATCCACACACCACACTATGTTTTCACTTCTTGAGAAAGTTGCTCAACTGAAGTGGAAATAAGAGGTGGTGTGGGTGGTGGGCATGTGCTCACATCTGTTTTGGTCAGAGGACACAGGAAATCTGGTTATAAATCAAGGTTGAGTTTCTGTCCAGCTGGGAAACAGACTTTCTGACACAGACATGCACGGAACGCACATGTAGGTCTGGGCATCGATCTAAAATGTTCATTACCGGTCCTGATACCAATACCTTGACTCTGATACCCGTTTCTGAATGATCCTTTTTCCAAAATAAGTAAATACATTATATGAGTGTGTGTGTGTGTGTTTCCTTTGCATTTTTGTGCACTCAGTCATTTCATAACATGAAAAGTAAACTTATTTACCACAACATTAGGTTCTGTTAACATGAACATCAAATAAAAATGTAGAAAAGCATTTTTCAATACTTGACATTTTTTGATATTCGATTGTATTGAAATAATTCCATCGATGCCATAAAAGTATTGAAGTTCGATACTCAGCACTACACAAGCTTCTAGGATGATGTCACATTTATTTATTATTTTTGATGATATTAAAACAGCCTCTTTTTAACATCCTTTTAACAATTCTTTTTTTGTGCTCAGAGCTGTAAGTTTGAAAGGGATTATAAGAGTCAGTGTGCGTTTTACAAACTACACATTAGAAGTTAAGAGAGTAATACCTGACATATCCTAAAGGAACCATATAAAGTAACATTTGCCCGTGTTTTGTGCTGATAAAATAAGAAACACGACACCTGGTGATCAGAAACTGTTGCTGTGATGTTTTGTATTTGGGTTTAGTGGTCCACAGTTATAGGGGGCTGATTTTTCATGTTATATTCGGTCTGGTCTTAAGCTGTCATACCATTTCCAAGTCATGTTTTCTTCCTGTTTTTTCCTAAAGTTGAATTCACAGAAGTCATTATTATGACTAGGATGTGGCCTGTTATGCCCACAGTGCTTTGGCAGTCACTGGTGTCTTCTATCAGTCCCTCGGGTTCTGTGTGCAGACAGTATGGGAGTCCTGTCTGGGCCTAGACCAGTTAGGATGACATCTGGTTAGCATGTGTCCTGCAAAACACTGTTCCAGAGCAGAGACATGGAGAAGACTGTAAATTCAAGGCTGACGGTGTGCTTCCAGTGTTTATTGTATGAGCGTGGTAGTGGAGAAGTTCATTTTTAGAAAGATTTTACATCACCTTGTTTATTCATACGACTTCCCTCAGGGTTAGGTTTGGCTTGCTTTTTAGAGAAGTAGAAAATAGAGAAGCAGGAAATTCAAGATTCAGCAGCCAGTGCTGAGGTCACAGTGAGTTTATATTAGGCATGGTCAGTTTATACAGAAGTCATCTAACAAATGTGAATAGTCCTTAGTTTCCCAATGCGACATCAATGGCTCTTTTTAACAGCCTCCCATTGGCAAACTCCAGAGCCGCCGTTGCTTTTGGCACCGAACCAAACTGCCACAAGACAGTGATGGCATTGATCAAAATGATAGTGTGGGAGACAGCAGCCTAAAATAGTCTCTACATGCATAGAAATGCAGTGCAGGAGGTGTAGCCCGTGCTCTGTTCTGTGTAGAACACACAGCTTGTTCCTCTGTAATGATAAGTGATTCTTTTCTTCTTGCAGTTACACCAAACTGGGCTATGCGGGGAACACAGAGCCACAGTTCATCGTTCCATCATGTGAGTACTGGGCATTGAATTCTCCTCTCTCCATCCGAGAAGGCCAGTTACACTAACAATGAACGTCATGCATGTTTGATAAGAGGAACATTTTTATTTTTATTTCACTGGTTTATTAGCTCCCGCTTAAGGAAGCTCGTCTTCCTGGATGCCAGTTAAATTGCATAAAAGAGCAAAAATATGTCATTTCAATCATATATCTTACTACAATGATCGACAACCTCTTAACACAACTGGTATGAGGAAGTGGGTGGGATCATCAAATGGCCATTGATTACAAGTGGCAAAACCTGTCTATACTAACATATTGGAGTAAAAATGATTTCTTTAACTTGTGCTAATTTTTGAAAAATAACATTCAGGAGGAAGTTGGATTTCTTGGTATCACCTGTGTCTCAAAACCTGCATCCAGAACACTTGTAAAGTGTTTGATATTCTTGATCTTCTAACATATTTACCCATAACTCATACACATTTGTAGGAGCAATTATTCTCTCTAGTGCTCTTTATTAAATGTTCTCTCTTCATGTCAGGTATTGCTATCAAGGAGTCAGCCAAGGTCGGAGACCAGGCCCAGCGGAGGATGATGAAAGGGGTGGATGACTTGGACTTCTACATTGGGGATGAAGCCGTAGACAAGCCCTCATATTCCACTAAGGTACATTAACCCACAGAAGTAACTGGCTCAGTAATTACTGTGGTTGGGTTTCAGTTTCTTTGGATGGTGTTTTCACTGTATGTCACGTATTTAAACCAAGAAGCAGGTTAAAGGACATTACGTTAAAGGGGACTTTCCTCCCATTTTGCAGCAGTTAGGGGTAGATGTTGGCTCGAGCATTTCTTAGTAGCTGGTTAGAAGTTAGAAATGACACCACCCCCCACCCCCCGTTAGCTGCTTGGTGTCTTTGTTGGTGCAGGCAGATTCTCACTGCAGACATTTTCAGTCACAGGTGCAGCTGATTAATTAACCATGGCTCTGTTTCAGTTAGGTCCCTGTTAGCCAGTGTGCCCACATGCACTTTACTTTACACGAGATGCAATACTTTACATATACAATGCCTATAAACAGTTCTTCAATGTGTTATTGTTGGACACTATTCTCATACAATGTGATGCATACGATATAATCACTGCTGGAAATCTTTAAAACTGCACATAGACGGTGAAATTAAATGAAATTTCAAACAAATCTTTTTTGTTGCTCCTTTCACTGGCAGTGACATTATGAAGTTCCAGTTTAACTGATACCCAGTGGTGCACTCACTGTGTCATTTTATGTTTGTGATTTCTTGTATGTTTAACTACAAAACAGCACAATCGAAGGTGGGTATATACTCCGTATCGTGTATAGTCACTATGTACTGTGGCTCTGGAACACCTAAACTGAATTGTTATTGGTGATGCTCTGTTCACTGAACTTCCGTCCTTGGTTGTTGCGGATGCTGGCAGTCTACTCCCCCTGCTGGCTCTGCCATAACAGCTACACGATGTCATCAGACAAAGTACTTGCTGTACATTGTAGAAACAGCTGTTGCAGTGTTTTAACTGTAAACAGAAAGGAAGCTGTCCTATGTGCTGGACCAGTTAGATTTCATTATGAGAGGACTATGAAGCCATCCAGAATATGGAAACTGGAAAATAACATCTCTGACAGCTTTTTTTTTTTATCAGATATTTAGTTTCAGTGTTTCAGAGTTAAACTTAACGGAGAAACCTAGGTGCTGGAAACTGTGTAGAGAAGAATTAAATCCAAAAGCCATATTGAGACAGTTATCACTATTTTTGCATCTTAGAGGAGAGACATCAAGCCAACGGTCGGCCTTCGTCAGCCCATCAGTGAGCCTCTGTCGGGGCTCATCCTCCCGGTGTGTCCCCCATTGGCACTAGTCGACATGTTGAATCGGCAGTTGGGCCTGGTCAGTGAGAAAGAGACCACTGATTGGCTGCCAAGCTTAGTGAATCAGTGCACAAGAAGAGACCGGTTGGGGAAAGCCCCTTCAGTCTGTCGCTGTAGTATCCATGATTTGAACCATTTATTGTGGTTTCTCCTTGTTTTTCGCCTCCACCTCCTTCTTCTTCCACAACCAAAAGACCAAGGGCTGAGAACGGCAGTGTCATTTGCGACTTCTTATCAGACATATTCTCGATTAGAAGCAGCTTTAAACAGCAGCTGTTTTGAACAAGAGGTGCTTTGTTTAAAGTTTATTTTTCTGCGTTGGCTGTAGTCTGTGCGTGGTGTTCAAGTGCCACTTTTTCAACCCGACTGGCCCAGACAGAGGCCTTTGTTGCTGCTAGTTCTTTCAAAACGGCTTGGTCTGTCTCTGCCCTTATATTTACATATGTCTTTCTGAAACTGCCACAGTACCTCACATGCATTGTTCTAACCAACTGAACCTTTATGCCAACAGTGGCCAATCCGTCATGGAATTGTGGAGGACTGGGACCTAATGGAACGCTTCATGGAGCAGATCATCTTTAAGTACCTGAGGGCTGAGCCTGAGGACCACTACTTCCTCTTGGTGAGAGTCTTGAAGAAATAAAGTCACAATTAACACTATTACAACGACAGTGCACTCTTTATTTGTCTTGTAGTTTATTTTGACAAGCTTACTGAAGCTACATTATGAGACACAACCTGACAGGGACATTAATTGTTACTTAATGTTAACACTGGTAGGCTAACATTGATTCATTATTAGTACATTATACATAGTATAGTATACTTATAGTACAGTAAATGGTCAAAAAGGTTTAAGTCCTGATTTTGTCCTACCTTCACCTGTAAGTCTGAGTTTGTTACAGGTTAACTGTCCTGTGTTTGTGGGGTTTGTAACTTTTATTCTCCATTTGCAGACAGAGCCTCCACTGAACACACCAGAAAATCGAGAGTACACAGCTGAGATCATGTTTGAGTCCTTCAACGTACCAGGGCTGTACATCGCCGTGCAGGTCAGGCTCACATGCTGGGATGTCCTGTGCATGCTTCTCTTAACTAATTTGTAATCCAGTTATCCTGATGCATATCATATCCACGGTTGTGTTCCAGCTGTGGACTTTCATTGCATGTCATTCCCCCCCTCTCTCATAGCCCACAAAAAGCCAAAGCTATTACTAATATGGCAATATGTGTGTTTGTGTGTCAGGCTGTGCTTGCTCTAGCAGCCTCCTGGACATCCAGACAGGTGGGAGAGAGGACGCTGACCGGCACTGTCATTGACAGTGGAGACGGTGTCACCCATGTCATCCCTGTGGTGAGTTTACACTCTTTAGACAGTACTCACACCCCTTTGTTGTTTTAGATTCCGTTTTAAATTAAACACTCACTGACCTATAATGACAAAGTGAAAATGTGACAATTAGAAAATTCATCAACAATCAAATCTCTCTTTTTCAAAAGTGTTCAGATGCTTTTCTGTGGCACTCCAAACTGTGAGCAGGTGCATCCAGTTCACTTTCATTTTGTTGTGTGTAGAACTTGACTGGAGTCGACCTGTACACAACTGAGTTAAGTGGTCTGATCAAATGAGACAAAAACTGAACTCTGGGTGCAACTCCAAGCACTGTGCCTGTTGAACATAAGGCACGGCTCATCGCCTGCTAACACTATCCCCACAGTGAAGCATGGTGGGGGCAGTGTCATGCTGTGGGGGGCTTCTCAGCAGCAGGGGCAGGGAGACTGGTCAGAACTGAGGGAAGGATGAATGCAGCCAAGTACAGAGAGGTCCTTGAAGAAAACCTGCTGCAGAGCACAGCCGCCTGACACTGGGTGATCCTTCACCTTTCAGCACAACAGTGACCTGAAGTACACCACTGATACCACACTGGGGTGGCTTCAGGACAGTCTCTGGCTGTCCTCGAGTGGCCCACATTTAAATCATGTAGAGCATCTGTAGAGAGACTTCTTTGTCCCACACTTCCCATCCAATTTGTGGATCCTAATGTCTGTGGGTTAGATGCTCATTCGGGTCGACTTGACTTGTGTTACTGTACAACAGGTCAAACTCACAAGGTGTCACCAGCTTTGTGACAAATTGTACCAGCATGCTTTGATATCAAAATGTGTTGGCTGGTCTGTTAGTGTGTTTTTGTTTGTGTGTGCCTGTTAATATACTCTGATGGCTTACATTGTGTTTAAGGGCATTAGGGTGTAAGAATGGCGTGTAAAGAGGTGTTCTATTGAAGTTTTATACACCAAATGACCAATGGTGACTTCTCCTTTTTAAGAAACAATATTTCCACCTGTCTGCTTGTCTAGTAACAGGATAATCTTGATGCTTAAAGTAGCCCAGTGGTTTTCAGAGCTTGGAGGGAATTAGTCAGTGTTAGGAAATGTGCTTGCAGAATACATTTAGAGACTGGATGACTGAATCAGCATATCTGCAGCCACTGCTGAACATGTGCAAAACAGAAGCCAAACACAACACTGTGCGGATGTGGAGAAGGCCTCAACAGATCTTATGGAAATAAAATCAAACTATAAAACCTGCAGACTCAGCGACTCTATTTGCTACATGCTTGTTCCTTGTTTATTTTATTACCCATTATATGACATCATTCTCTCTGTCTCTTTATGGATTCCTTTTTCCCTCTCAGGCTGAAGGGTATGTAATTGGCAGCTGTATAAAACACATTCCCATCGCAGGACGAGACATCACCTATTTCACCCAGCAGCTCCTTAGGGAGAGGGAGGTGGGCATCCCACCAGAGCAGTCGCTGGAGACGGCCAAGGCAGTCAAGGTAGATCACTCACCAGCATTACTCACTGACACCTTGTCGACTGAAGAGGCAGCAATTACTGCCACTGGTGCTGACTGGAACACACTGGTGGTGTGTTCTCACGTGTTCTGTGTGCAATGAATATGTTGCCTGCCTGGTTTGGAGTAGTGCACCAACTAAGTCTACACCATTATGGCAGAAATCATAATCGCTATTGGTCAATATTGAGATCACGATTAATTAACACTCATTGATTTTGGAAACAACATTTATGCGACTTTAAAAAAAAAGTCTTTTAACTAATGTTCCATCTACCTAATTGTTAACAATTCATAGGAGATTACTTCTTTATGGAAGTGTATTGCATTCACCAAAGGAAAAGAATTGGAGGATGCTATCTTGTAATTATGACCTACTATCTCATAATCATGGGATCATGACCTCAGAATTATGAGATCACTGAGAGCCACTGTACCAGAGTCATATTCCTTGTTCTCCCCGTGGTTCTCTCCGAGTGCTCCGGCTTCCTCTCAGTCCAAAGACATGTAGCTTAGGTCGATTGGTGCCTCTAAACTTCCTGAAGGAGTGAATGTGGTTGTCTGTCTCTGAGTGTCAGCCCTGTGATAGACTGGCGACCTGTCCAGGATGGACCCCCCTGACCCTCTTCAGGAATAAACCATATAGATAAAGGATGGATGGATGGAAAACTTTAACTTTGGTTTCTTTTTGAGGACACCAGGTGGCACTGTTGTTCTGCCTGTCACATCCAGCCAGTGTCCTTCAAAAAGCCACTGCTTTGTTTTGCTTTGCTTGTTACTTTGTGGTGATTAACACTGGTCCCCACATCGAGATCAGCCCAAGCTGTTGAAAACAATTTGAATACAGGGACCTATAGAAGTTGTATTGTGCTTCCAATGATCTTTGAAAGTTAATTTGCCAGAATCTTTTGATCACAATTAAGAAGAGAAACTAGCTGAGAACCACTAAGATCAGAAGCATCTGTCCTTTTTGTGAATGAAAGATAAAACCACAGTATGCGTGGAATGTGGCATTATATGTCGGGTCAAGCTCTTGCAGTTTATTGGGGGAACAAGTAAACATCTTGAAGTGTATGGTGGGACCTTGTATTCACTGGTGTGTGCCTTTATAACTTTGCACAGTTCAGAAGTTCTCAAGCACAAATGTGAAACTCATTACAGTAAACAAGGTCTTGTGTTACAACACCATCTCTCCAAAGCTCGTAGCCAGAAACAGAAGAGGACATTTGTAGACTCATCTGGTTTGTTGATTCATATTGACTGATGAAAATAAGTATTAGAACACAGAAGATACTCCAGCTGATTTTTAAGAGGTGTCAATTATACAGTTAGCTCTAAATAAATATAAACAGAATAAGAAGCATCATTGGAAGTTTTGTTTTCTATGCTGTGCCCCGACCTTGTCAAGGAGTTTAACAAATACGACACAGACGGCTCCAAGTGGATCAAGCAGTACACTGGCATCAACGCCATCAGCAAGAAGGAGTTCACCATCGATGTGGGCTACGAGCGCTTCCTGGGACCTGAGATCTTCTTCCACCCAGAGGTTGGTCAGTGCGATGTGAATCAGAGCAGGGAACGCAATTTAAGATGATGGAAGTCTACAAAGACTAGACAGGTCTGAAGGGGGCGCATGTTGAACGAGTGAGAAGTTGTAGAGGACAACAGACTATGAATAGAGCCACTTATACACGGGACGGCAGATTGTTTAGCTCTGATCAGGACTTTGATGATGGACCATATGTACATAACACAGTGTGGGAATAAGGCTTCTTCTTTTAATCAAAGCTTTTATTGAAGGAATAATGTAAACAAGAAACTTAACCCTTCTCTCTCCTACAGATACTCTTAGCCCCCCTCCCCAAAGAACACATAGATAAACATACTTAAACAAAACAGATGAGTAAAAGAAAGTTTAAATAAATAAATATCAATTAGACAGAGAGCAGAAAGACAAGTTTGCATTAGAGGTTCTATATTCTTAAAAAAAGGTGAGGAAAGGCCGCCAGGCATCATCAAACCTATGAGTACATCCCTTTAAAGAGTACTGACGTTTCTCTAATTGAATGTGGTACGTAACCTCAGGCAACATCTGGATCAGGTACTTTGACACACACCCAGCACAGAGTGACACGTGTTCTGTGTTCCTCACCATCCAGTTTGCCAACCCTGACTTCACTCAGCCCATCTCTGAGGTCGTGGATGAGGTCATTCAGAACTGCCCTATCGATGTCAGGCGTCCTCTTTATAAGGTAAGGTACTGTAAGTGTTGTGTTTGGGATGAAATGTGCGACACCTCGTTCTCCATGTTACATCCTCTTGTCAGATTCATCTTTATTCTTGGGACACAAAAGTTATTTGCCATTCATGAAGACCTGCTTTGACAGTAGCTGAAGTAATTACCTGATCTGTTTGCTAAAATTGTGGCCTTTCTCTGCGTCAGTTTGAAGGTTTATGATTACTTTTAGATAAACTCTGCAGCCTCTGTTTTTCCTTAGTGCTTATGCCAAACAATAAATAGTTTTGTCCCTGGTAGTCGGCATCAGACCGGTGAATCATACTGCTGGGACACGCTCAGCTTGGTTCATTGTTGCTAACTGAAATGTGGGGGAGACTGATATGTCCACATGTGGTATCAAGAGGTATTTGACTTTTGTCCGTTGTAATTCCACCATAGTATTGTGGGCCATGTTTACAGACTGGCTGGTCAGTGGTCAGTTGCAGGTCACAGTGGTGAAGGTCTTCTTATTCCACAGCTCCGTAATCCCCCCCCACTTTTGTTTTCCACAGAATATTGTTCTGTCAGGAGGCTCCACCATGTTCAGGGACTTTGGGCGCCGTATGCAGCGAGACTTAAAGAGGACGGTTGATGCCCGACTGAAGATGAGCGAGGAGTTAAGTGGAGGGAAGCTCAAGGTGAGAGTACACAGTCATTTGTACACAGCAGAGATCAATACTGTGTGTGGAGTGAAACAAAGAAAAGATGTCCTTTCTCATTGCAAATACAGTTGGTGCACATGTGCACGGAATATAGATCAGTTGATTTCAATATCAAACGTGTAAAATGTAAATCTAATAGGGTCTTAAAATCTACATAGGAGACATTTCCCCCTCAGGGGAGAAGTATATACAGTGTTTAGTGACTCCTGCTACCTTGACTGGTCAAGTTCTGAAGGCAGTACCCGTGATTCATCGTGATGAGATGTCATTCAGTCTGTAAATCCACCTCAGGCATCAATGCAGATGGTGAATACACCTAAAAAAAAAGGCTGAATCACAGTCGTACAAGCAATTTGAGCAGGTTTTCACTGCCGCAGTGATAACAACCAGTTTCATGGATTGGGCAGGTAAACACACTGTTGGTCTTTATACACACAGTATGTACATTTTGTGTACATACAGTACATCTTATTTTAGAGATTGGAGTGAATTTTTATTTATTTTTTTACACTTTAACAAGTGTGTGACTTTAAGGTTTACGAACAGGTTCGAGGGACTTGGTAAGGATGGGATTAGATCTGTAGAGATACAGCAGGTTTAGCTGGGCTATACACATCATATGCTCCTAACGTCTGTAACGTCTGCCATTTAATCCACTTGATTATGTGTCGTTACCGTAGCTCCCAGAGTGGATGAACTTAACAGATCCCCAATGTTTCTCTGTGTCCTTCCCCCTCAGCCCAAACCTATTGATGTCCAAGTTATTACTCATCATATGCAGAGATATGCAGTCTGGTTTGGTGGATCAATGTTAGCATCAACTGTAAGTATTTCCAATGTGCACCCACATGACTTTACCAGCAGTTATTCCCCAGCATTATATCTTTTGTGCCACTGAAGGGCATGCAGTGCTTTAGTTCAATGCTTTGATGAACGTTGTTATTTGTGAGTGAAGCTGATCATTTTTACCAGCAGCAAATATGGCAGAGGTCAGTTGTTTAATAAAAGGCTAACTGATTTTATAATGTGATAGAACTGTTCACTGGTTGGAGTAGCTGCTGTCTGATGTGTCTCGGGTAAATTTTTAAAACACCAAAATGGGTTTTTTTTTTTTTTTATAGACATGCTGGTCATTATTATTATTGATGGGTGTAACAGCACAGGAGTGGTTTCATTTTAAAGTGCAATCCAAACCAGCCTTCTTCAGTTAACAGTCTTGTCAGAGGTTTTTAGATGTATTAGCCTTTTACTCATTTTAAAGTAAAAAAAAAAAAAGGTCTGGAAATGCACCAGAAATGCAACAGAAGCCTTGAAGCCTGACACTTTTATTTTAACATTGAAGTGTTCTGCCTTTTTGTTCTTGTATAGGCCTGTGTCAGTCCCAGTCCATTCATCTTTGTTTGTTTCCACAGCCCGAGTTCTACCAGGTTTGCCACACCAAAAAGGACTACGAAGAGATCGGGCCCAGCATCTGTCGCCACAACCCTGTGTTCGGAGTCATGTCATAACTTTGGCGTCTAACAGCGGCGGGTGGGAGCTGGAGTAGGAGGGGTGAAGTTAGGAAGTGTAAAGGAGGGCTCAGGAGGTGGGCGACGGTGGCGCTTCTGTGATTTTCGATTACTTGTTCAGCTATGGATGTGTGGCACAGGAAGGCGATCCAGAATATAAAAAAAAAAAAACAAGAAAAGAGACCAGACCAAACACAGACCAGCTGGAAAATGTATTGTGAATGTTCCTTTTTTCATTTTCTTTTCTTTATAAGTTTTTTCAAAATGAGGGAAAAACGGTTTGTAAGCCAAAATCATTTTAGGAACATTCCTGGATCTGTTGAGCAACATGATGATGATGATGATGATGATGATGGTGGTGGCTATAAAGATGGCGTTGGTGGAGGCCTGAGATAGTTACATTGGTAATAATTTCCTGACACCCGAGCATATGATTTATGTTTATAAACACGAGTCCAGGCATCTGAAGACTTGTGAGATCAGTGAGAAGTTTGGAACATATTATTGTCTCCTGTTATGTTCTTCATCCTTTTTCAGCTACATGTGCACAGGTGTGTGTATCATGGTAAGAGCTTGTTTATATTTCATACAAAAGTTTTTATATGTAGAACTTGGGACATCAGAGGTAAAACAAATTGATAACAGTATGAACCCATGATGCAGCTTTGGTACTGTATGCAGTATTTTTCAAATTTACCTACGATTATTTCTCTCATTGCCGTCTGCCCTTTAATTCTTCATACATTACTACACATCTGCTTTAACTTCAGACGCAGTCAGGTTTCCACCTCTGGTGCAGTGAAAGAAAGGAGAGCAGTGACTGTCAGACCAGTATTGTTGGACTACAAGTTTTTTTTATTATTAAAAACCAAATTATTAAAAGAAAGGGATTTGTGTATTTAAGGCCTTGCCTCATTCCAATAAAGGCTCAAATTTGTTTCTAAGTCCCGTGGTATTCATCTTTTCTTCCTTGACATTCATTTTTATATTGATAATGATTCAAATAGCTACAGTCCCAGTCAAAAGTTTGAACACATCCTCTCAATGACTTTTCTTAGTTTTATGCAATTTTATACATTGTTGATTAATACTTACATCAAACTATGGAATAAAGCAAAATGAAATGTGTATACTAGATCGCTCACAGTTTGTCTTCATGCCCACTTCATTAGATCATTGTCTGGATTAGATGATCGGTGGCGTTTCTTCTTTCATAATGCCTTTGCCACCATTAGTTGTGTTGTGCTGGTGTTTTGTTGGTATACAGCATATAGCGCTATTCAGTCACTGTAGTAATCCACATGAGGGTAAGAACCACTCAGTTAAGAGAAATGCAGTCTCAAAAACCATCAAATGCTCTGTTGCAACTGGCTCTCATGAGGACGGTCTGAGTAAAGGAAGACCAGCAACTGCCTCTGATGCAGAGCTTCAGTTCACTAGAGTGACCAGGCTCAGAAATCACCAGTTAAGGGCATCTTGGAATCGGCGCAGAGTTCAACTAGCAGACACATGTCGACATCAGCTGTTGGGAGAGACTGTGTGAATGAGACCTTCATGGTGGAACTGCTGCAGAAAAGCCACTGCTGAGGGAGACCAAGAAGAAGAAGAAGAAGAAGAGCTGCCTGGGCCAAGAAACACAAAGGTGGAGTGCTGCACCAGACTGACTGGTCTCCACGGTTTCCCAGCCTAAACCCAACTACGATGGTTTTGGATGAGCTGAACTGCACAGAGGAAAAGCAGCCAATAGGTGCTCAGGAACCATTCTAGGTCACTTCCTCATGCTATCTAACCAAATAATTACTCTAGATGACATATGTAGCTCTGGCCTCCAGTACCATGAAGCACAGACCTTGGAGTCATTTAGACCAGGATATGCCCTTTAAATCACACGTACACAAAGTCTCTAGAACTGCCTTCTTTCACTTGTGCAATATCACCAATATCAGGAGCATCCTGTCTCAAAGTGATGCTGAAAAACTGGTCCATGCATTTGTTACTTCCAGGCTGGACTACTGTAACTCTTTACTATCAGGATGTCCCAGTAAGTCCCTAAAAAGCCATTACACGTCACTAACGTTGTGTCTCCTCTCTCCCGTAGTGTGTCCTCTCTCTCTCCCTGTACCTTTCTACAGGTAGCCCTGGCCCTGGAGCTCTACATCTCTGATGATCAGTCACCAGCCACATCGACCTGATCAGTGTTTGATTGTTGTGTCTTGTTGCTTTTCTTCTTCTCTCTCTCCTCTATCCACTCACCCCAACCGGTCGAGGCAGAAGGCCACCCACCAAGACCCGGGGTCTGTCGGAGGTTTCTTCAGTTAAAGGGAGTTTTTCCTCCCCACTGTCGCCAAGTGCTGCTCAGGGGGATTTGTTGAGTTTTCCCTCTGTAATATTAATACTAGTAAGGTCTAGACCGCACTATGTAAAGTGTCCTGAGATGACTTGTCACTAGGAACTTTTATGAAGGGGAAAAAGTTGTTCAAGAAAAATGAAAAATTGTCAAAACCTAGCAATAAAATCTCAGGTTGGCAGCAGTGGCTGCTGCTCTTCTAATTCAGGCTAGGATGACAGTGATACACTCACCCAGTCCACTTCCCAGTTAGGATTTATGTTTCATAACAGCTGTTGGTCACCTGCTTCTTCATCAGGAGGAGGAGGAGGGTGGGGATTCTTCTTCATGTGTCTGTCCTCCAGTGGAACCTGTAGAGGAGCAGCAGGTGTGAGTATCAGCTGTCAGGGAGGTGAGGCCCCAAGACCAGAACCAGCTCCTGTCAGACATGATCTCCTGCACTGGGACCACATCACTCAGCCCAGCTGCTTTCTACAAGGCCTCATCAACAACATCTGGAGAAAACACCGACATCTGTCTGGGATGGTTCACTGTCACATGGACAACCAGGAAGCTGCTGCTACACACACACACATACACACACACACACACACTCACCTAGTTTAACATCCAGGTAGATGGTGCTGATGGGCTCATTGTTTAGATATCTCTTCCTGCGCGTTGTTTTTCCCTGGACGACACGACACTCGTATGTTCCTCTGTCACCAGTCGTCACATTCCTCAGAACCAAAGACACATTTCCGTCCTTCATCTCACTGTCCTCCAGCTCCACCCGGTCCTTAAAAAACTCATGCTGGTTGTCTGGATCATGTTGCATGCTCCGATACACAAAGACATATTCTGGTCTCAGGTCAGGTCTGATCCACTCTACAACTGTGATGTTGGTGCTGCTGGGAGCTCGACATGGCAGAGTGATGTTTTCTCCAGGTTCAGCTGTTTTGTTTATCTGGTCTAAAGCAGAGAAGAGCAAACAGAGAGCAGAGCTTAAAGGGTCCAGGTGTAACTCCACATGTCCACAGCAGCCAATTGAGGGGTGGAGGCAGTGTGGGAGTGTTCAGATCAGTGAGATAAAGGTTTCACCACAGATCTTGTAGTTTCAGTTCATACTCAGAACGATCAAGATAAACATAAAATGTACCACTACATCAGATCTGAGTCTCTGCTCACCGGAGCTGAACCACAGTAAAAGCTAAATAAACTGTCTGGGATGGTTCACTGTCACATGGACAACCAGGAAGCTGCTGCTGCTACACACACACACACACACAGACCTACAAACTCACCTGGATGTTGTTTAAGTTCCAGTTTGACTCTACTGATCAGATCACCCTTGATTTTGGCTCTTTTACGTCGTCCTGAACCACCTGCTGAAACTCGACATTCATATGTTCCTGTGTCAGTGCTGGTCACGTTCCTCAGACTCAGAGTCAGGTCACCATTCTTCATCTGTCTGTCCAGCAAATCCACTCGGCCCTTAAAGGATGAATGTTGGTCGGCTCCATCCAAATGTCCATCTCTGTAAAAGAGGACGTACTCTGGTTCCTCCAGGTCAGTTTTGGTCCACTCCACAGCTCTGATGTGGGAACTGTTAGTTTTACATGGCAAATTGACATTCTGTCCAAGTTCCACTTGTAGGTCTAATAAACAAAACACAACAAAAACATCCAGGTCAAAATGAATTTATCACAGGACACATGTTTATAACATGTTTATACACAGATACATATTTAACGCCATAAAAAAAACTTGACACTGACTTTCTTCCACTAGTTTCTAACCAAATGTGTTGCTGCTTCT
The DNA here is from genome assembly GCF_001952655.1 of Monopterus albus. Taxonomy (NCBI): domain Eukaryota; kingdom Metazoa; phylum Chordata; class Actinopteri; order Synbranchiformes; family Synbranchidae; genus Monopterus; species Monopterus albus. Next base: position 544,319 of record NW_018128114.1, on the reverse strand, counting down.
GGTATCCTGCTGCTTTTCACTGCTCACTTCAGTACAACGTAACACAACTCAGTACAAGGGACGTTTGAGTCACTGCCCCAACATCCTCAGACACAACTACACATTTTACACAAGCTCAACATTTCTTGGACCAAAACAGCAGGAAAGGTTTTTAAATGCATGATGTTAAAGATCTTAGCTCTGCTGCATTTATGTTGAAATGCTGACAGGAAACAAAGTCCCACCCCATGACAATCTGTCCCTCCCCAGGACAACTTGTCCCTCCCACACCATATTTAGGCATCAAGCGTTGTTCAATCTTTGCAGCTGGTACCAGTTGTCTGACGGTACAGGAGATCATCAGGGTCACTGTCAGAAAATGACTGTTTGCTGCTGGAACACAGACATTTCCCCATTGAGGGATCAATAAATTACCTTCCTAGCTAAAAAAAAATCTGAATTCTGACTTTAAAGTTGACTACTAAAAAGTATTAGATAAGGAAATGTTCAAATGTTTTATACATCATATATGTACATTGAAGACACCTTAACTTTGAACAAGATCTACATTATTCTACACCTTCTAAAATTCTGACTCATTAAAAAACTCAAATTAGCTGCTCTTAATACATAAACATTTTGTAGGGCAAGATAACATTATTTTATAACATCAGCCAAAAATCTTTCGCTACATAAACATCTTCCCCTACATAAACATTAACAACAAAAGCTCACCTTCGCCAGAAGCAGCTGGACACAGAAGTAGCAAGACTAACACAAACATAGCCATGACTGGTGTGGATGTGACGTTGTCGCTGGTACGGTATTATGTGAGCGTAGTGTGTTCAGATATGAGGTGGAGTCAAACAGAAACGGAAGCCACGTGCACTGCAGACTGCAGCCGGTTTCACTGCAGTCTGTTTTACTTTGCAATTGATCCACGGACCGGTACCGGTCCGCGGCCCGGGGGTTGGGGACCACTGGGCTACACAATGTCTTTTACAAGTTATTATTTTGTGTGAACAAATGATATCTTGTATATATGAATATTTTAAAATGATTATATGTGGGCATTCTTAAGGCCTTTTCACACGAACGCGACGCGAATAAGAGATATTTTCTTAAAACGTCGTGCTACAAAGATGGACTCCACATCAAGCGACGACGATGTACTGCTTGTCCTGCTACATAAAAAAGAAAACAAAGAAGGTTTTGGGTCCATCCTATATTGAAAAGAAGGAGAGAACATGGCGAGTTTCATCGGTTGGTACAGGAACTGAAGTTGTATCATGGTCGCTTTAGGACCTATTTCAGGATGTCTGTGGGACAGTTTGAAGAGTTGTTGGTGCTGTGTTAGAGGAACAGTTTAGCTGATGTTACTTTTATTCTTCCTCATGAATTGGATTTTGCTGCTGCAAAAGTGAAGTTTGGAGCACAGCTGTAAGTTAAGGTATCGCGACACTGTTCATTCTGTGCCTGGAGCATTAGCTTGTCCTGTGTCACCATCAGCAGCTCTCCTGTCACGTTAGCTGTTCCTCTGTGGTGTAAAGTGCAGGAAGTGCAGTGGCTTAGGCATTAGCATAGAGACTGCTGTTAACATTACTGCAATCCAGCTGCGGTTTTCACCCCCATGTCATAATACAAATGTACTGTCATGAATAAGGCATCATTTTTAACACAGGAAAACAAAAATCTGAATTTCAGAATCTCATCCAAGTTGGTTTTGACTAGTTGGATATCTGTTGTGCTGTAGTACTGGGAAGGAAACAAAGATTAGGGGGCAAAACTTTAAAATTTGACAAACTCCAAATAAGTCACTGCCAAATGTCATTGCAATGCACTGTCAGTGTAGTGCTGCACCAACACAACCTTTGCTACTACAAAACTACTTTTGTAAACTTGTTTATGTCACTCCATGTCCTTGTAATCCATGTAGAATTTCAAATGTGAAGTTGTCCCTCTGAGACAGACAGGCCAACACAACCCAGACCAGAAACATACACAGTGAGGAGAAAAAGAGAGAAATATATTGCAAAGTGTGCTCAAGCACAACAACTGTCTGAGACACAGCAAAACTACAATGTGATTTAAAGCATCAGTAAAAGATTGATAGAATACAGAAATATCTCTAGTCCCAAATACACATGCTCTGCTGACTGAATGGGAAAGCAGGTTCCAGAAGCCTTCCTGTGGATGTAGAATGACCTATTTAGCATGTCATATAAATGTAATGTTCAAGTGCCCATATACTTTTGTTGATGTAATAAGTTGTCTTCCTCAGATGTCAGAAAAACATGAGACTGTATCACAGCTGTCCCTGTTCCATTGTGTTTTTTTTTAACTTCTTCTCGTTGTGGTTTGTGGAAGATTGTTATTACAGTAAAGTCTTGTTTTCCACATTTTGATGTCTTTGATAGAAATGACAAATAAATATGGAGGTGATAGTCTCAACTTAATATCCCCATGATGCTCTGAGTTTCTTTCCCCTCCCGTCCTCCTCTCCTCTCCTCTCTCTCCCTATGCTTCTATATGCCACTACTACACATCACTAACTTTTGTTGTGTCTTGTTGCTTTTCTTCTTTTGTCTCTCCTCTATCCACTCACCCCAACCGGTCGAGGCAGAAGGCCGCCCACCAAGAGCCGGGGTCTGTCGGAGGTTTCTTCTGTTAAAGGGAGTTTTTCCTCCCCACTGTCACCAAGTGCTGCTCAGGGGGATTTGTTGGGTTTTCCCTATGTAATAATATTGATAACAGTAATGTCTAGACCTTAGTTTGTAAAGTGTCCTGAGATGACTTTTGTTGTGATTTGGCGCTATACAAATAAAATTTGATTTGATTTGAATTTGAAATCAGTCCCTGTGTGCATAGATTGTTGTGTTTGTAGAACTTTTTTGCTAGGTTAAAATTTGTTCAGGGTCATTCAGTGAACTACACTGAAGCCATGCCTTCCAGTCATGTGTCATCTCAGCACTGATGTTTTTTACATTTCAAACTTTCTGTTTTTACATTCAAAGACTGCATGCAGTTCTTCATTTGTCCAACAGATGTCACTCTCTTTCTGCATCTGGATTTTTCTTTTCCTTCTGAGCTGTTTGGACCTTTGTGCCTATGCATGAACATGCAACGTAATGGAAAGTAATTCATTTGGGTCTATAAGCAACAGGATGTACAAACAGCTCAGTGGCTGGAAAGACATCCACTAGGTGTCTTCATATTTTCATATGCCGCGCTTCTTTACAGCAGTATAGGTGAAAGGTGAAAGGAGTAGGAGGAATTAATTTTCAGATGAGCACTATGTGCAAAATGATGTGCCAGCACCATCTAAAGAGACTCTGAGAAGGTTAAATACTGATATGTGGCAGCAGCAGATCGATTTGACAGGGCATTTACTTTTGGAACCTAAATTGTCTCCACTATCACTCCACACAGCCAATGTCCTGATTCATCTGAGGGCTAATGACATATATTTTGCAGCCACTTCTTTTACTTGTGTCCCACAGAAGACTGTAATATCTTTTTATCTTCAATAACAGGCCAGAAATCGGATGCTCACTTGAGTGAGTGCCAATCCCAGAGTGAAGGTGGACACACTTTGTGAATGTTGGCTGTTGTAATGTCAGGCTGGATGTTACTGCTTTCTGCTGATGCACAGAAACACGGAAGGTATAGAAGATCTGGAGGAGAAAGACTGCAACAGCAAGGCACCTGCAAAGCTGCAGTATCTTGCATGCCTGCCAGGTATGCAGAGCTAATGTAATGATGCAACACATTAAAAATGAAAGGCATTTTTCTCATATTGTGGCCAAATCAATATCAAAATAAAACCATTTTTTAACTGCTTGAAAACAATTTCCATTGGCTTTTACTATGGCTCACAATATGCTTGTTTTGTCCAACACTATATATATAGACAAACATCTGGGGTACTTGCCTGCACACTGTGTAACTATGTGTGGACCCTTACTGGTGCCATAGTAACTGGATGACTATTCACCCGGTGACATTGGGACCCAACGCTGATACTTGAATAGCTTGCATGGTATCTTTTCATTATGCACAACATAAACATACTGGTGACATCTGAGGATGTTTCTAGCTACTGTATGGAAAACTTTACACAACATATAATGTAGTTTGGTGCAGAACAATAGTCTGTTTTGTGACCATTATTTGAATTCCATTAGTTGTTTCGTTTATGTTGTTGACATCCGTGCCCCATGTAAAGCTTAGCAAATTCTTTTCTTTTTTAAAACTATTCTTAAAATACAGTTTGTTGAGCTGTATGTCTGTCAACTTTGTCAGTTTTACATGTTTAGCTGGCTAAAAAACACCAAAGCATGTCACTGGCTTTGTACCTGTATCTTGCACCGTGACAATAAAGTTGAATCTCTTTTAATCTCTGGGTGACACCAGTCATTAATTTGATTTGACTAACTGATACTGAGCCACCTGAACACTGTGTTCATTTTCCATATAACAGTGAAAAAGTGTTATCTCTAGAAAACTTCCAAGGAAATTCATGTTTTACCACATACTATTGAATTAAAGATCATTACAAAAAAGGTGTGGTGAGTGAGTTATGTGAATGCTCACAGGATGGGTGGTATGTGTCTAGTGTGGTAGTTGTAGTGTAGAAAGGGCTTATACCGTCTCAATCTCAGCTACCGCCGCTGTCTAGCCTGTTTTGGGTGAAAAGTAGGCCAAGTGGGTAAGTCCTCCCTGACAGTACAGAGCCTCTCCATCATCAGGACCCTAACTATGCCTCTTCGTGGCAACCCACATCACCTGGGTACCTTACGGCTCCAGGCTAAATAGCTAGGGATCTTGGAGGAGCTTGGCCCCCAGAGGTGAGGTGTGCAGGCCCACTGGTGTGTGGACAAGCCCTGGTACCTACCAAGCAAGCCCCATCTATGGGTTAAATAGACAGCAACCATGCTGTAACTGGTGAGTGATCTGTACACTCGGCTTAGGAGGGACATGGAAGTCCCCGATGGCAAGGGTGGAGGAGGTGCCATGACACCCAATGGTCAGCAGGCGTCGCTCGGCCTGGTGGAACTCACAAAGGGCGGAGGAGGATAACCATCCCAATGGCCAGAGCAGTAGTGAGAGGAGCTGCGCTGCACCCCCAGTACTTAACAGCATCGATAGGCTTAATGATGGTAACACCAACAGGAGAACAGGAGTGACTGGTGTAGCCGTTGTCGGGCCCGACTTTGACCAGAGTGAGTGAGTAACAAAAAAAAAAAAAAAACTGCTTCTCAGCAGCAACATGGCCTGTTTCTTTCTCTGGCACACATTTCCACCATTGTTGGTGTTTGCTCATCCCCTGCTGACCTTGCTTCATGTCTTAGCATATGGTCATACAATTCATGACCTTCTTGGGCTTGTTAAAACAAGTATATCAATGCTTCACCTCTGGGTCTAAATAAATCAAATCAAATTTTATTTGTATAGCGCCAAATCACAACAAAAGTAATCTCAGGACACTTTACAAACTAAGGTCTAGACCTTACTGTTATCAATATTATTACATAGGGAAAACCCAACAAATCCCCCTTGAGCAAGCACTTGGCGACAGTGGGGAGGAAAAACTCCCTTAACTAAATGAATCAATAAAGCTGTGGGTACTTCAGATGTATTGATTACTATGCATCATACAGTACTGTACGCTCATCCTAAATTCATTCTGCAGCATTGCAGCAAAGCCAAACACACTACCAGAGTAATAAAGGGCTATCTTCAGAGACAAGAAGAACCAGGACTCCTGCAACAGATGGTCTGGACCCAACAGAGCCCTGATTAAAACATTGCAGCCAGTCTGGGATTACATGCAGAGACAGAAGACGCTGAGACACAAAATCCACAGAAGAACTGCAGTAAATTCTCCAAGATGCTGGAGCACAGCAGCTGCAGAGTGGCCTGAAACTAACAAGTGTAGTGAATAGAACTGGTGCTGTTTTTCAAGGCCAAAGGTGGTTTTAGCAAAGGTTAATTTGATTTAGGTTTCCCCATTTACTTTGCATGAACTTATCTGGAAAAAAAGTTATGGCATTGTTTTTGAAAGCTTCCTCACTTTAAGTTTCTGTTCCCTTTATGCTGAAAAATGCAATGTAGAAAAGGAGAAAGACTGCTGAGGAACTGGAGAGTGTCCAGGAGAGTGAGCAGACATTTACTGTAGTTTCCAGTGTGCTCTTGCCATTGGTTCTCACTCTTCTCACTATTCAGCCTCCTAAATAATGAAATGAATAAATATTGCATGTTTAAAAATCCTAGCAATGAATAGACAGAATCAGCAATGATTTGGTTGTGCTCATCATTACCATGTAGTGAATATTTTATATTTATGTTATGGTTCTAACTAAAACTGCCGAAAGCTTCTTTGATTCATACAAAAACCAAAGTTGGAGATAATGTCATGTCTAGAAATGGTGCAGTGTATCTGCCCTGGAAACTTCAGGTTGTCCTTTTTGCACATAAAGATATCTGTGATCTATAGAGATGCTGGGATGGGGATTTTCTTTGGAAAGAAACAGGAAGTTTGTTTCTCCAAATCTCCAGTTTTAATGTTAAGCTAATGTTAGAGGATTGCTAGCTGCAGACTTGTACTAAACAGAGATATGAGAGGTAGGTCAAAGGTCAAGGTCAAAGTGTTTATTTGTCATATGCACAGTTTGGAAATGTGTTTCTCTGTACAATGAAATTCTTACTTTGCCGTCCACATGAATGCCACATTAAACAAATGAAATATAAAGTAGATGAGCAATAACACTGTAAATAAAATCATAAATCTAAGGCACTTTAAAGCAGCAAGTGAAGGGAAAAAATAAAAATACAACAGGAACAGGTATATCGACGTTCTCATGTTACTCAACCAGAAAGCAAATCTGTGTGTTTGCCAAAATGTCAAACTATTCTTTTAAAATTTCATTCAGTATTACAGCTCGGCCCTGTTCTTTAGGCTTGGCCATCTTTTCTACTGTCTGACTGAGACCTGACAGAACCAGAAACACAAGCAGTCAAATGAGCATAAGTATAAATTTTATTGCCAAGTATCGTCAAAAATACAAGGAGTTAGACTCCAGCCCAGTGGCCCCTGGTGTGCACGGCAATATAAAAATAGAGTAAAACCAGAACCACAAGTAAAAACCAGAAGACAAAAATATACAGTGCACATGTATATACACCTTAAAAACAGAGCTACTACATGTTACAATGACCTGTAGGGCCGTCCAGAGGGGAGGGGTTCAAACAGTTTGTGTCCAGGATGTGAGGGGTCTGCAGAAATCATCTCCACCCTCCTTTTGACCTGTGCAGTGTTCAGGTCCTCCATGGAGGGCAGGCTGGCACCGATGAGTCTTTCTGCAGTCCTGAATCTTTGCTGGAGTCTGTTCCTGTCCTATTTGGTTGCTGAGCCAAACCAGACATTGATGGATGAGCAGAGAACAGACTCAATGATTCCTCTTTAGAATTGTATCAGCAGCTCCTGATGAGAAACACTGAAAGTGAGCCATCATATTAGCCATATTAACCCTTATGTGGCCCTCAGTACATTTTTGTCCATTTTACGTTTTTACTTTCAAGCCTATTTGGCTGTGTTGAATGAATGTAGGTCAAACTTGCCAAATTTTATTTATATATATATATATATATATATAATTTAAAATTGAGGTCTTGCTTTCTTAAATTGGCCTAAAATGGCTAAGAAAAAAAAATCCATCCAAATTATTCCCTCGGGACAAATTTTGTCTCGTTAAAACCCATTAAAATGCTATTGTGATGCCATATTTATTCTATATATAAAGCAATGCACCGCGCTCTGATCCTAATGCATTTTGAAGTAGTTGGTCCCAACTTGTAATTCTGATAGTCATCCACCAGATGGTGACATGAGGCCATTTTCGAAGCCTGCAGCCAAAACGAAACCAAAATGCACTTTTCCCACTGTTTTTTGCAAGGGTGACTTGCTAATAATGAATTGATTTGATAAAGTGCATATCAGTTTTGATGTTGTGTTGATCCAGTGTGTGCCTCTGTGTGTTTGTGTAAATTCTTGTGTGTGTTCGCGTGCACGCGTGATTGCATGCACACGCGAAGTTGTTCTAATGGCATAAAATAAAAATAAAAAAGGTTTGTGTGTGTCCAAATTCACAAATCCTTTCTCTTAGAAGGTTGTGCTCACAAAATAGTTCAAACTGAAATGGACAATGTACATGTGATACAAAAATATAACATAATAAAATAAAACTCACAAGCTAACAAAAAATGCCACTCAGTTTTTTTTTTGCTTTTTACACCTGGGTCGGAAAACCTGCCCTAAATAAAACTGTTTTGTGGGATTGTTGGCTTTTCACATATATATTTCTTGCAAACAAATTTGGATTTCATCACAGCAGAGGACTAACCAACTACACATTACAACTTGGAAGAACTGGATGTACCACCAGCGATAGAAGCTGGATCCACTACACCCCCTCCACTAGAGGGCACAGCCACTGACATGAGGCATGGAATAATGAATAAACTGGCTATAGTTAAGCCACGCGTCCAATTGCCAAGGTTCACTGGGAAATCAGTCATCAAATAGTATGCTATCAGATGCCAACAAAGCCCTCATGAATATGCTTCTACCACCATAACTCAGACCAATGATCTGGTATATGCTACAGCTACTGGAATCCCAGATGCTTGGCTACACAAAAAAGAAGGGCAGTACATATTCCCGCTGGAAAATGAGGCTGGAAGCTAAGATCAAGACTGCTCAGAAGTTAGTCAGCTGGTGGAACTACAGACAGGTGTGAAGATAAACAATAAGAAAAGGCTGTTGGAATAATAAAAGGGACTGGCTCCATCTGAGGCCCCGGAGACTGCTAGACCAAGGCTCACAGCAGTTGGAGCAAGGCTAAAGAAATGCACCAAAGAGATAGAGGCTAAAAAGTGTACTCCCAGGTACAGTGCAACAACACAGTCACAACCTGGCAGTTTTACATCTCATTTTTGTAGTTGTGTGTCTCTTTGCAGTCCCTTTGTGTCTTTTTATGGTCTTTGGGGCTTGTTGGGAAGGTTTTGCATTTCTTTGTGGCCATTTTAAATCTGTTTGTGGTTGCTTTACATCTATTTGTAGTCTTTTAACTGAATTATTGTTTATTTCACTGCAGTAAATGAAACAATGGTTGTATTTCATTAGGAGAAGCTTCTCAAATCTCTCATTAGTCTGTTTCTTCTAGGAGTGAGCATCAAACCTCCTGAGGTACAAAAACAGCTCTGCAGGTGTGTGCCTGTCATATGTTCTTCTTGTACTATACATGTAAATGTTTTTGATGTTTGAGAAATAGTTTAGTCTCAACTCCATTTACCCCTGACCTAAAAAACATCCATAACTTCTTAGTTTCTTTTGTTTGGCTGAAGTGCGTTCATCACTGCCAGTTTGACCCAGAAGTGCAAAGTATTATATTTTTATTAATTGTGAATGGAGGAATCACAATAACACATCTCATTTACATCAGCTACCAACAAATGCAGAACTTTCTTACGCTCGAGTTTACAGGAACAGTATGCGGCAAAATTAAGTTTGTCAGACACAAAGGCCTCCTTTCTGTCTTATCTAACTTTATGTTGATTTTCCTTCAGTAAATTACATAGAACAAGGTTGTTGGATTTTTCTTTTTTTATCATTTGGAGGCTGAACTTGGAGGAGTCAGGAAGATACAGTCAGGGAAGAGTTGAGATAAAAGTGGCTGAAGTCTGAGGCTTGTATAGACGTGTATAGATAGAGTCCAGGAGGACACATCAAGGAGGCAGACAGAGATGTGGAGGTTGATAGGAATTCGAAGGCAGGATGGATCAGTTCCTTTTGCAGCTGAGAGCAATCAGGAGATGGGAAGAAAAAAGACAACAGAGCATATCTGTTATTTTCTTCATCACTGCCTCTTTCATCTTTGTCAGGGTTATCTCTTTTAAAACGTCATAAATAATGCTGATGTGGGTGCCAAAATAACAAGATAAGCTCAGATTCAACAGCACATGAATCTTAATGTGGACCACTAACCAACCAAAACCAGCAGTGAAAAGAGAGTTAAACTGTGGCTATAAACCTGAGGGACAACCCTAATCCAGTGATACTGCAGCTGCTCATGCTGTAAACTGTTCTCCACAACCTGTGCAGAATTGTAAAGGTAAGATCTTTGGCAGAGGAAATGTATTTGCATAAAGTTATTAATATGTCTGACTACTGATTGTGGATAGGGAACAAGTAGCTTCTGAAGATCTCCAGGAGGTGGACCGTCAGCCTGGCTCAGTTGGCAAATACACTCATTTATGACGCAGTGGAGCAGATGGTCAAGCTGACCTTACTGAGCAATTCCAAAAAATAAAAGCTGTGGTTTGCAGGCAAAGGGCATGATGGGATGTCACACTTCCCCAGTACCCTTGCCAAACACGATTATTTGTCATAGAAATAATCATTATCTGACAGTAATGTGATGTAGTACAAACATAAAAGGCTGTTGAACTGTTGTTTTTCATTGTTTCCAACAAATCTCAGCAAAATACCAAAACCAGCAGCACTTCCTGCCTCCCTTAGCTTGTCTGTGGCACAAAGCCCCAGGTCGAAAAATAAATCAGAAAATCTCCATTAATCAATATTTTTACATTAACAATGGATGGAACGGTCAATTTCATATGTAACACTAAATGTGCTAATAAGGAAGTGAGCGCTTTCAATGTCACTGTCAAGCACATAGTAGGGAGCAGATGCTAACTGGCTGCTCAGATACTGTGATATATGCTCATGTGCTTATGGGATGTGTGAAGTTAGCCTTCCATCTGTGCAGATTCTAGCCCTGCTGTTCAGTAACATAAAGTTGCTATATATAGCAGGTACTTGTCAGAAAAGTTACTATTTTGTTCACTTAGTACCAGAACAACACATTTGTCAGAGTAAACAGACTCAAAGTATACGTACCGGGGTGCTTTGTCAAGTACCTTTTACATCTTTTACATTTCTATGAGATGCACAGGGTTTCCAATACAGAAGACACAAAACTAACTGAAGTGATGCCAAAGCTACTCCATAAAACATAAGTAAACACCTCAAATATTGAATAAATCTCAGTCCCCTTTTTTGATTATCCCTTGATCCTTGCTTGACTCAAAAGTCATTTAGGTGCATCATCTTCAAGGATATCCCAAAGTTCTTATTCCTGATTTTAGGGGAGATGTGGCTGTCTGAAGGAGCCACGAGCAAGGCTACAAGTCAAGATGAGTATATAGATGGTTTTATAGGACTGTTGAGTGCACAATTCATATTGGCCCTAATACAACACCTCTAGTACTCCCACCAAGAATGTAGCCACATTGTCAAGGAAGCCACTGTCTGATAAAGTCTCTGGGAGGGTGTGGAATTTTCAAGTTCACACTGTGTACAGCAGCTTACCTGTCAGTGGCAAAAGGCTCATGGTAATCATTGTGGAGACTGGATAGGTTGCACAACTCACAGTGCTAAAAACACGATTCAGGAGGGATGAGCTGAGTTGAGGAGACATCCTCAACGCAATGCAAACTGCTGGAACCACAGAAATTAATTGTGTAATAAGTGTTTCAAGATGAAATTCTACATGCAGAAATACACATTCACCATTCAACCATTCACATAGATCATATGGACATGGAAAAGCCTCTGACATACTGTTTTGATTGAGGAAATGATGTTCAACCTCCTTAAAGCACAGGCCTACAAACCAGTGATCAAAATACAGTAAGAAAATTCTTGATTGGCCATGACAAGTAATTGCTTCAGACGTGTTCACTTGGAATAATGGTCACAGCCACAGTAACTATCACAGCAGATACCTAAACTAACCAGCTCAGCATCAAACATGGTCATAGACTCAAAGCAACCTTTGCCAGACACAGCGTGCACAGAGACTGACAGTGCTCTACAATATGAACCTGAAGACTTTGGATGATTTGCTGGCACATGGGGCTTCACTTGTACACATTACCCACAAAGTGATGGACTGGTTGAGAAACAGGCACCGATAGCAGAATCACTCCTGGAAAAGAGCAAAGCTTACCAGAAGCATCAGACCTGAGTGTTTTCAGCTGATGATGAGTCTCAGCCTGTAATCTGCTGTATCCTCCCAAACACCCACAAACAGCTCCTTTTAATGAACACACCACTGGCAATACACATTGTTCCCACATAAATACAAATAAAACCACCAATACATGCAACCCAAAACAACAAAGAAATAAAATTAATGAACCTGCCATTAGAGTCAGCACTCACTCCCTGCACTGTGTAACTACACTGATTAAAGTAAGATCAGACAGTGAACAAGGCCAAACCATCTGTCCAAACTGCAAAAAACACAAAAAGTCTCAAATGTCTTGGTTTCATATTCCAGACAGACACCGATCCAACAGCGTGTACATGAACATACTCTTGTATATAAGGATTTCTTGATATGAATTACCTTTGTAGCAGTGTTTGTATAGCATCAATGTGTGTACTTCTACAATTAAAAGGCTTAATTAAACATGACCACACCCAGAAAAGTATGTTGCAGCTCCTTTGTTACATCTGGCAGAGCACCAACAACAAAAGCCACTGAGCCAGGTGACAGGAGTGGTAAATAACCCTGTCTGTGACCCTGGGGATTCCTTTGAGCAGACTGCTTACGGTTAATAAGGTGTGAGGCAGGCTGTAGTGTTGCTGTCAGGGCAGCAGGAAGAGCAATGGCAGGGTTGGTATTTGGAAGTGGATTTTAAAGCTTACGTGTCTCACAAACAGGCCTGGGGTTGTGATAGAAGTGTCAGTGGTTCAAAGGCTTGTATTGTGACCAGGGAGCTGAGAGAAGGACTTGCAGGCCTCTTGTGAGTGGATGATGCTGGATGTGCTTGTAAAAATAACAACACTGTGCGTTCTGTCTCTGTGTTACATGGCACTAAAAAATGTGGGAGAATAACCATTAACTGATCTTTAAAGAAAAAAATCCAAGCGTTAGCTGGATCAGGTTTTCAAATGTGAAGAATTGCTGTTGTTCTCTGTTTGGCACAAATGTAAATTGGTTTGCTTTAGGTTTGGCAGCGTTGGCCAATTCAAATCCAAATCACACTTTGCCTAGCTTTATCCAAAGAGCGTTTGGAGCCTAAACTGGCTCAACCAAGTACACAGGTAAAGCTCCCACTTGTTTCCAAACCTAGTATTCATTTGAATGCCATTGTGTTTGCTCCGCAGCCGAACATTTCTGACCAAGACCCTCTCCCTGACTTTGATGGCGGATTCTCTGACATTATTGTCAGTAAGCTTCTGTGAAGTTTCCAAGGGAATTTTGATAACTGCCAACTGATAACTACAAGCCCATGAAACTGGATCTTACAGGTTGCACCAAGGGTCACAACAGCCTGACTCAAATGAAATTAATCCCTTTGTGCCCATATACTTCTATGTGGCTTAAAAATGTTAAAACAAAAACATTAATATAACAGAGACCTGGCAGAAGTTGTATTCAAGGACCCAGAACCAAAAATATGATAATGTGCTTGTTAAGCAGCTCACTCCACACACCTATTACTTATTCCCTTGTTATCCAGTCCTGAGTCCCACACCAACCACACCTGACTCAATTCACGTGATTATCTCCTGTTATTTATATATTGATCTGTTTGCTTTGTTTCTTTGCCAGTTCGTCAGTTTGGACTCCGCCTCCTTGTCAGCTCCCTTGGATTTATTGCTGTTTTCAGTTGTATGTCTTTGACCTTCACTCGGAATCTGCTTCATCCTCTGATTATCCCTGCTCTGTTTTCTGTGTCTGCTGTTGTTTAATAAACTGCTAAACATTACCCACCAGCCTGCCTGAGTCTGCATTTACATCCTCTCTCTGTGTTTTCATACAGTCTGTGACTGCTTTACACACCAGTCCCTGATTGTTCAGGCTACATTTAAGGCAATTCAGAAAGACAGTGAACTGTAACTGTAATTTTAACCACAGAGGCCTATTTGTCTTGTATTAGTTCCTGACATATTCACATGGAGTCACATTCGGACCTGTCAGACAAAACTGTAGGATGCCACACAAACATACACATTGGGGTTGTTGGTATTACACATGATTACCTACACTAAAATAATGTATCAAAGTCAGTGGTCCAGAGAGCAGATGATTTGTCTTTTTGGTCCTCTATGTGTGTGTGTGCGTGCACATCACTCACACAGCTCATGATTACAAGTCCTTACCTGGATCTGTTGTTCTGCCAGATTTCTTTCATTTCAGATTTTAGTCGGTACCTTAATCGGTACCTTTTAGAGTTTGGATCTTGATGGAACTGCATTATAGTGGGAGGAAGTGGTTTAGCTTGGTGCCGGTAGTGTGGCACATGGACTTTTTATGCCATTTGGCTGTTTGGTCCTGTGCTGGACAGGATTTATCCACTCGACCACTGTGTATGTACGTGTTACCCAACTAGGAATCTATTCTCAGCCTGCAAGAGGAAGCACATCTGAGGCTTCTGGTCAAAAGAGTAAATGTGTTTGCACACAGCTGACTTTTAACAGAGAAAGCCAGCGTAGAGGAACTTGTACAAATGCTTCACACACTCATACTTTAGGTGCACTTGTGTGCCTTCTGGAAAACATGTGCACACACACAAGCTTAGCATTAATGGAACATGAAAAGTGTGATTGATGTAAGAGTTAAATGTGTTACCTGCTGTAACCCATATCTTAAAACTCATGGGAAATTGAACACAGTGTGCCCGCCTTGTTTCATTCAACCAGGTCAGGCTTGGCTGCCCTTTTCCCATTCAGGTCTAATCTGAACTTTTCTCTTTGTGTATAACCTCATGCAGCTTACATTAGATGAAAATACTGAACAAGGTTTGAACAGAAATGAGTGGTGTACTGATTAAAAGAGACTGCTCACAGTTTGAAGGATTGCTTCTTGCTGGAAGTGATGTCATTTCCGTCCCAAAATTTTAAGGCACTGACAGATGCTGTAGTACATTCGAAGGATGTCATTTAATTTTGTGTTTCCTGCAGGTGTTCCCATTATCTGTGCAACTTTAAGTATCATTTATACACCTGTAAATCCTATACTTTATAAATTACATTAAAACCAACATGTTAACAGGCTTTACAATAACAGCAGCACACTGAAGAATAGCTAAAATGGTGAAACCAACATTAAACCTGCAGTGATTTTTAGTAACAGTGGATCAAATTACTATGTGTAATGTGAAAGGTGTCATATTGATGGACCCATATACACATATAAGTAAACGATACACTTCCCCTCAGCTCTGTGGAGCATTTTAGTTAGTTAAATTCTTTTAGCTCATTGTTTTTGTTTTACAGCCTCAAATTTAATGTTACATACTCAATGCTTGTTTCCAAGGGCAGCAGCCCTGTCAGCACAAATCTTAAGCTCAGATCTGGTGCAACGCCTGCTAAGTGTTGGCCCAGACACGAGCCGCTGTCCTTTGCACAACGGGGTAGTACCAAGCGCTGAGCTGGTTTTTGCCTTTGACCTATTCCTGGTCCAGATTAGTTTGTAATCATTCCCACTACTAGTGTTCAAATAGTCAACTGTTTGCTTACACATTAGCCATAATAGCTATAAGAAATGATGACATGTAAAAATTGAATTCACATCATTATTTATTTATGTCATAAAATTCTGATGACATCTAGGGAATGATTCAACTTCTCTGTTTCTCTGCATTAGGAAAAGAAACCTCTACCCAAGGATCCAACCTGCCGCCATGGTGAGCGAAACCTTTTCCTTCTAAAACTGCAGCTCCTCTATGGTTATGTCTGTAAGTGATCGTCCAGTCTTCCACATTATATATGAAACACAGTCTTAGATTTGTACAATTTACACTCAAATAGGGCTGAAAATGCATATATACCCAGACTTATGTGACATGTGTATTGAATGATTTGATAAATACTGAATTTGTTGGGTGATACTAAGAGGCTGTACGTCAGGTAAAGGATATCACTAGAAAATGACTAACATTTGTTTTATTCCCTTAGAGAAAAGACCATTTGTTCTTAATAGTACTTTGCCTCAAAGTATACGAAATATATTAAATTAATGTGAAAAGGGCAAAGCCAATTGTGTCTTCTAATAACAGTGGGTGGAGAAATGATTTCCCCACAGCTATGGCTTTATAGTAATTGATCCTTAGTGACCCAAGTAATGTTGTTAAAGCTGCTGGTTATTCTCTAGTTTTAACACAAAAAAGACAAAGAGTCTTCATTTCACTCTCAGTTTTTTCATGGTGGGATGATCTGTCACCTAAATTTGAAGGAACTGTTAAGGGCTGAGGGGGTGAATTGAATCCCGTCACCAGGTAGCACTCAGTAAGGCCCAGTGGTCTGAGGGAGAAGGGCAATCAATTGTGGCTTCTTGCCAGAGATATGGCCTGTTTATTCCAAGAGAGAGGAAATCAGATAGGTCTCCAGATAGGCTGGAGGAGGCACAAAAACACTCTGGTAATCAGCCTTTACCTGCATTTCCATATGTGGAACCTTTTTTCAGAAAAAGGCTATGACCTGACTCCACAATGTGATTTTCTCAACTTAAATACTGAAACAAAGGCACTTGTAGAACTGTTTTTTGTTAATCCATCAGTCTGTAAGAGATATTATACAACAAGCTGTACATGAGTGGCCATTGCTTTATTCCAAAGTCAACGTGATTTATACAAATTTCACACAGTTAAAGCTGAATCTGCATGAACTAATCACTTATTTTAGTAATATATTGGTTACATTAACCCTTGTGTTCTGTTAAGGATCATAATGACCCAAGTTTTTGAGTTAAATCTCACTTGTGTATTAATGTAGAATTGTTAACAACAAATACATGCATCAGGGGTGTCTGGTTCTAATTAAAGCTACAATGTAGATTTTTACAAATCTAGTTAAGCACTAGCATGAGCCTCCGCTCCACCCAGCTCTCCCTCTCCCCGCTCACTCCAACCCCGCTCCAAGCTGCAGGAGTTTAAAAGTAAAATCTATAAATACCTACCAGCCAATACTTTAAGGATAAGAACACAGCAAAGCCCCATTTTTTGCAATATAAAAAAATCACACTGGAAAATTAATGTCTCATCTTCACTGAGCTAACTGAGCAGTACAGTTCTAATCAGTTGTATCCAGTACAAGTCCATTTAGACAGGTCTTTTTCTATTATTAAAGATGTGTGTGACTAGTGATGTGGTTTCATACCCTGTCAGCTTCCCATTGTTGTCTACAAACTCCTACAGGAGTCTGGCACTGATTTCTCAAAGACACACAAGCA